>NW_009260616.1:1907031-1954653 GCF_000687185.1 Egretta garzetta
TTTTTTTTTTTAAATTAATGTGTGTCATATCTTCTTGCTTACTTATATTTTTGGATTAAAAGTTGATTTTCTTCAATTAATAATAAAATCTAATTTTAGAGACTTCCGGAGACAGTACACCAGAAGACTCCAGAAAAAGTCTGGGCGAATTGTACCTCAAGTCTGTCACACAGTCCAGTAACATACCACATCATGAAACAGCCCGATGGAGAAACTGCCCTCTCTTGCATGGTTACTTTGAAATCTGCTAATCTTGTTCAGGTATAGCAAACTACAGGCTTTTTAAACAACCGTTGTTTTACTTAACTCCATTTTTATCTATCCCTTTTACCAGAGGAATCTGACAGTAGAGGAAATCTGCTGGAGAATAGAAAACGGCTTTCAATATTTATGCAGCACATAGGTAGCACTCCTATCTGCTCTAATAACAACTCTGCTGCATCTACATCTCTCAGATAATCGCTGCCCTTGTGCAATGCTGCCTTCAGCAGAACTTCTCATCTGTGCCAAGCTATTTCTTAGCACTGCCTGTGACAAAGCAGCGCTGGATGTACATGGATCCATTTATCCCGCTCCAGCTAATGTTGAGTAATCTTTGCACACAGGCACGGGAGCTTTGCTATCAGAGTCCAGCAGTTTTCAGATGAAAATTGCTCTAGCTGGCAGGGAAATGGCAGAGGTAAGTGTGCAGGTACCTGCACTGCACGGCTCAGCGAGAGGGTCATGCACACCAACGGGACAACCGCAAGGAGGATGGATGCAGATATGTAGATGGACTTGGACATAAAAAGATGCCCTTTGTGGGACATAAACAGATGAATTCAGCAAGAGGAGTTCATCATT
Source organism: Egretta garzetta (assembly GCF_000687185.1). Classification (NCBI taxonomy): domain Eukaryota; kingdom Metazoa; phylum Chordata; class Aves; order Pelecaniformes; family Ardeidae; genus Egretta; species Egretta garzetta. The sequence goes on from NW_009260616.1 coordinate 1,907,875, forward strand.
TGCACTGTGTAGCTATGTTTGTATGTATAACACACGATGAGAAAAAACCCTCCATTTTCCTCTGGCTGCCTAAGCTCGTATTTCTATTAGGTCAAAAACTCTCAGAAACAGGTGTTCTGTGTACAGCAGAATAAGCACTATGAAGGCAGCAGAAATAAGCAAAACTAAACTGACCTTTCTGCCTTTCATTTTATTTCTGTACTATGCAAATATGCAGCACAAATTCTTCACTCAATCATCACTATATTGGTAAAAGCTTTCCGGTTTTCATTTATTCCACCTTGTATTCCGTTAAAAATCTTAGACTGGGGTTTGCAGAATAGTGGTGACACTGACATTGTTTTCTTTAATATTGTAATTTTTCAATTACTGTAATTTAGTTAAAAGAAATGATTGCCTGGAATTTGGGCCATTACTACAACCCAAAATTCAGGATTTCAAGATCTGCACAAAAATAGTGTTTCTAAAAGCTTTGAGAAAGCTACTTACTACTAACCAATTTTGACTAAATGTCATTTAATAACCAATAATAATCCTTGGTTTACTTAGTTTTTGGTGAATCATATTCATCCTTGACATATCCTTAATGAAATCATTATGTGAAGAGAAATCTGAACTGTCATGCTCCAACAATTTTATGCTGTCTAAACTAACTTCTCCCTTAATAAGTCAAAAGTATTGCCACCAAGTCAGAGGGGAAAGGTCAGTGCCTTCAGTTTGTGTCAAGAATGTACTTGTCATTTATGGCCACACTCAGATTTGGGAATTCAAATGCTACTTACTTGTTGGAGAAGCTGTTCATCTCTGTTGCCAAGGCAAGGTAGGATTCCCTCTGACATCTGTTTTTCACTGATTCTTTGCAATGAGAGGTCTTTCAGGACTCTTAAAAACAGCAATCAACTTTTTTATATTTTATAATTTTTCAGGCAGGGATGTAGAAAACCTCTTGAGCTCAAACTTCCTGATTGGTATCTGTATTCAGACAGTGCCATGTTTCATTTGAAGATTATGATAATAATCAAGTTTATCAGGCATTGATCTTGGCTTCCACATACAAGTTATTGTGCAGTAGTGCGATAATTCTGTACTTTTGACATTATCTGTCTCATAGTTGTATTTCATTTTCCTTCCCAGGGAATCATAGGATGATAATATTCTAGATGATGACCTTATACTTTAAATATTGTCAGGATGAGCATAAATACCTTGCTATATTTTCAGGAACACAGATACACAGATACTGTGTTTTTCAGGAACACAGATACAATGGTACTTTCCCATGTTGCCCTCTTAATATCTACAATTTAAGTCTACATTAAAAAAAAACCCCACCTATGTTTTATTATACACACAATGAGAGTAGTTGACAGTTCTTCCATTTTTGCATATTTTGATATCCAATTAGATAGCTAAAAATGGCAATTTGTGTTGTCACAAGCAAATTTCTGAATAAAACAAGCACTGAAACATCATCACTGCTTTGGACTCGCTGCTATGTATTTTAAACATTCAGCAAGATCAAAGGTGACGACTATAAATGAAGATCAGTGCAATTCACCTTGAGTAACAGACCAACTAAAAAATACTGAGAGACAGCCATGTCTATCTTCAACTCTCTATTTAGAAAGACAAGTCCAGGAAGCCCAAATGAATTCTACAGAGTAGCCAAATGCAAAAGTCTAAGTGATACAGGGAGAAAATTCCAGCTATGCTGACTGTGAGAACCCAGACCATGAGCATGTTTTGAATTTTTTCAGGAGTATTCAGAGCATAGTTTTGTATGAGCAGTGCAGCGGAGCATTATTACCTTTCATTCTCAGTGGGGTTCTTTCTAGAGAGTTCGCGCTTTAGCTTGAAATAGTGTTTAATGGATGAGTGATTAAACACATATTCCAAGAGTTGTACAAATCTTTTCTAGATAGGAAAAAATGCAGTGGGATATTATTACCATGGAGGCAAATAACACATTCCCCTATCACAAATTCCTAGTCAACTTCCAATGCATCGTTCACATATTGCTCAGAAATAAATGATCTAAGCAAATATCTAACCTTTCTCCAGTCATCCCTTAATGAAATAATAGCAAGTCAATATCAATTATTTTCTAATTTCTTAGATTTCTTCTGGCTAGGTTCCACACCTTACAAAGACAGTAATGGACAGATACCATATCTGTCATCAGCCTTTAATACCAGAAATTACTGTTTATGGCATGGAATGCTACAGGAGGAAGATATCCCAATTATTTTTTCATTTTTTAGCAGCTAATGTTCTAAGAAGCTGAATTGAGGTCAGTTCCCATGAAGTGACTGCATTCAACAGAGACTATATTCTTTGGCAGCAGGAAACACTTGGATGGACTAGCAAGGAAAATGAATGTCCCCTGTACTGAAAACATGGGACAAAGGCCAAACTCCCCTTGACTGGAAAGTCACCAGGTGCTTGGGATTTTATCCCAGTACAGAACTCAGTCTTTCTGGCTTACTGAGCCCAAGCAGGGTACAGGTATCACCTCTAATTTAGGGTGTATTGTCAAGGTTGCAAAGAGAGGTTGACTTTCACAGCCTAGCTATCTCTGGCTGAAATAAAGTCAATCACCCCTAGATTCTAAAGTGTTTTAAAAAAACCCCACCAAAAATACAAAACCTTTTCACAGCTCCAATGCCACAGGCATTTTAATTGCCAGTCCTTCGGATATGTGTGATAGATTTTGCATTGGATTTGTAACGCAATTATTGCTTATTTAGCACACCAGCACAAATGACACACTAAAAACTGTTTCTGTGCAAAGCCCTGCCTTGGAGATCAACACCAAATAGGTTGGTTGGTTTGGTTTTATGGAGGGGAGCTTGTACATGTTTTCTTTCTGCCTTTAAGACCTACTTTGGATTTCCACTCCAGTAGTTCAAGCTCATTTTCTGAACTGCCAAGGCATTCTTGAGCCAGCACCCCACATCCCACAGCTCTTGTAGTCTGAATATTCTGTCAGTTCTAAAAGTTTCCTTTCATTCCAAAAATTTGTCTTTCTTATTTTCTCTTTCTCCTCTTTAAGTACAGGAGTATTTCTCCAGCCTTAAGCATGGGAACCAGAAGTTCTCCTGGGGAAATGATTCTGCTCCAGCTCCTGCTCCCTGCAGGAAAAAGAAACATCTCCCCAGTATTTCAGACACTCTATTCTCCTAAGGTGCTTTCATATGAAAGACAGGCATTTATTCTGATGACTTCAAAGACTTCTTTCTCCCCACAGAACATGGTATCCGTCATGTTGCCTGATTGCTGACACTGTGTACTCTGAGACATTAAGTGGCATCACAAAAATCAGCTGCAATTCAAAAGCTGTTTGCATGCAGCCACATGTCCTTGAGTTTCTATACCACACAACTGCCACAATGCATGTCAAGCCATTATGTAAACCTGGAGACTTCTCAGCTCTTCTCTAGTGAAAACAAATGGAAATAAATGCTTTGCCCTTTTTTTGTCGAAAACAAGGTGCCCTTCTGTTGCAAGTTCACATTGCAGAATGATTGGTTTGTCCAAGTTGGGACTTTCTCTCTGACTTCCTGAGATTTCCACCTGTAGTTTTATATAAAATACAGTGAAAGCCTATTCTCCAGATGGAAAGTAAGACAATATTATACTTCATCTCCAGGTTTTTTATTAGGTTTTAATTTATGAGAACCAGCCCCTGTTATCTTAGGCATATATGTCATTCAGTGTCTTTTCACAGTATCTGGAAGGATTGGACTATCTTTTGAAGCTTGTAGGGGCTGAAGTTTCATTCATGTTTGCATGCTTTATCTTCATGTACTGTCACTGTATTTTCTTATAAATTTCTGTTGACCTCTGTGTTTTAAAATGAGATTCAGCTTTTACCTTTTCAACAGATGAAGCATAGCATCTCTCATTGCCATTAAAAACAAAAAAAAAGTCAGGATCCCTTCTCCCTTTCTTTTACATAGTGGTTGCAATGGAGATTGAATGTATTATGATTTTAAAAAATATCTGTTCCCTTACTCTTCATAAAGTTAAGTACTTTGTTTCCTTTTCTCCTGACAACATGATTGATTATTTTTGTTTTTCCCTGGGTCATTAATAATGCAATTATGAAATATGCTATTACAGAGGAATGTGGGAAACTGTAAATATAAGAGTAACATTCATTTGAAAAACCTCCAGACTTAACCCTAGGCTATTCAATGTACATCAGTTGTGTTGTGAGTGGAAGCACAGAAGGCACATTTTGGTGCATAACACACCATCGCTTGCCTTCCTAATTCACTTTACAGATCTAGTGTTGGCAGAAAGAAAGTATGTAGTCTTTGATGCTGCTGATTCCAGCTGCCTGTTTTTCCATCTCTAATACCCCATCTCTTTTTTTTTTTTTTATTTTCTTTCCTTGTGGTGTTTGTATTAGACCTGTATTGCAGAACCAATGAGAGTTTTAAATATGCTTGCCTGACCAGTTTTTATTAGATTTATCAGACAACACTTGCATCTGGAATGGAAATCTAACATGATTTTATACAGTGAGATATTGAACACTCAAGATAAAGATTTATAAATGCATAGTCAAGAAGCAATGTGGTAATATACTTCATGAAATAATATTCTAAACAGAAGACAGAACACATGATCAAAACCAATTTTTCAGATCTTAAATACCATATTGCAGTCATTTCTAGATTGAAACAACCCAAAGCCACATTTCATGTTACAGTGTGATAGTCTTTCCTCACTTCTAAACATGAAGATACTTACCTCAAAGTAAGAAAAATAAATAGTGATAAGGAGAGAGATAAGCCACAAAGAAAATAAAGTTTATATTTTCTAACTGTTTAGTAACAACCTATTAATCTATTTTGTCTACCAGAAACTAAGTTTGCATATCAGCTGAATGCTCCTTCACGAGGAAGGGAAGGCAATATTATTTTTAAAGACTATCAAGCTACACTATCCTCTATTCTACTTTTGAAAATATAGATTCACCGGGAATGCTGACAGACATTTTGCCTCAGGACAGCCAAGTGCTGCTGTACACCATCTCTATAACATCACTAAAGGCATCATTTAAAGCACATTAACAAAGGGAATCAGGATACTGCTAAATGATGATGTATCCTGAGCAAATCACCATTCTAATTATGTTACCTATTAAAATGGTCCGCCTTAATTCAAGTCCAAACCAGTTACTGTAAAAGTTGCAGTCTAATCATACTTAGTTATTTATAGGATGGAGTTATTTATAGGAGGCAAGTTCTTTTGCCCCTCCACACAAAGACTAAACATGCCTTAAAGCGAACCACATACAAACCCTTCAAAGCAAACTACGCTTGCCTCCCTCTAGGTTTTCCTCCACTGTTCAGAGAAAACACTGGGTTACCATTTGTGCTTGACATCTTGTAGCAACCATACAGCAGAAAAATGCTCCAAGATCATTTGTTCCTAATGAAAGCAATTTGTTACTAGCTGAAGCAAAGTGCCCTTTGTCCTTCTGCCAAAAATCGCCTTGTCTATCGTCTCTGTTTGCTGAGCTCACACACAATAATGGAAACACTATGAGATATGCTTAAAACAACAGCATTACAAGCAGAACACACTTCATTGTTCTAAAATAATAGGCATGGGCATGTTCTTCTTCGTCACACTTTTATCTACCATAGAAGCTCATTGACACGGTGGAGGTTCAGCATTTCTTAATTGCCTTTTTAATTTAGTCCACTTTTTCCCCAGGGCTGATACACTGATTCCGCCCTCCTCCCCCTCTCACTAGAGCTGCGTTTATGAGATACATTTTAAAACAGCTGCTTCTTTTATTATGTTCACATATTCTTATATAACTATATATCTTTCCTTTATGAATTTAATAAGCGCTTTGAGGCAAGTGCTAGGAATACTTAAGGGAAATACAGATACCCTGGGAGTAGAAGGTTTTTAAAAGGAGGCAGGACCAAAATTAAAAAACAAACCCAAAACCAAATCAAAAAGCAATGTAGGAAAGAAAAGGGTAGGTGTGTCATGAAAAATACAGATAGCAAAATGGTTCTCAGCTAATCCCATTACCACAGGCAGTCTTAGGAGAGCAAAGTCACATCATTTCAGGTACATGGCCCTTGTCTGTACAGAGATAGTACTTCACAGTGGCAGCTCAGAAAAGAACAGGATTCGTGGACATGCGGGCATAAGAATATATAGAGAACAGATGAGCTGCCTTATGTAGCCCTCATTTCCTTTACTATGTAATTTTTTGAGTGCTTTAACAGTTTCTTAAAAATGATAGGAAAACTCTTTAGAAATCATTTAAGTACCTGTAGGATACATGAAACTATATATGAGTTCGTTCAGGCTGGTAGAATTAAGAGTATACTTCACATAGCTGTCGTTTTTCCATTACAAAGGAAAAAAAAAAAGAAGAAAAAGTCATCATATATTGTGGAAAAGGAACTGTACAGGAATATGAAATATTCATGACTCTTCTACTTTGAACAAGTGTGGTTAAACCAGTGAACTAATGTACACAGGTAAGCCAAACAAAATGTTATATACTACTGAAGATTTAAAACATAAAGGAAGCTACTATATATGGTGCAGTATGTATCAGTTGTATCAAAAGCCATAGCTCGTACTGCAGTAGAGTATACTCTTTCTCCACCTACAATACGCATGAGTTATATTCACTAGGAATTGAAGGCATTTGTCTAAGACATCAGAGAAGCAGGACTCGTCATACAGACCAACTGGCCATTGCTGTATGCCATGTATGGTATTAACAATGAAACAGCATGCATAAAGATCAATTTTTTAAAATGAATTAATAAAAAATTGTTCTTGAAAAATGTGAATATAATTGTTCTTGTTTATACAATTTACCTTTCAGGAGAAGAGTGAAAACAGACTGCCAGCAATACTGCAAAACTTTATCTGCTGCAGTAAAACTCAATCATATTTAAGATAGAGATTTGAAAGAGTAATTAAATAATGAATGGACTTTTAAAGTGCTATTTAGTGCTTACCAAAGGTGCTGACTAAACTGGAGTCACCACACCACACCATGGGACAATGCAATACTAGTTTTCACAAAGCACCTACTAGCTGCCTTGTTTTTTCTCTGAAAATACGGCAGACCGGGTCGGCTTGACTCCTTTCTGTATCGTGATTACCAAGAATTAAATATCATCCCTGCATATCTGTGAGTCTGCTCCCTGGTTGCAGAACCAGTATCCCATCACATGCCAGCTACCAGCTGCACTATGTATAACAAAGAAATGTTAGGGTCAGGCATCTGTCCATTAGGAATGAGAGACTCCCTTAATTTATTTCACATGGGCTACAAAACAGCTACAGTATCTGTTCACCACTGAGTTATTGTCATCCTGACCTGGATTTGAATCTGTGGCTTATACACATAAATGTCCATGCAGGTAAGTGACAAGTTTAGTTTCCTACCAATGGTAGAAATGAAAATTAGCTTTCAGACTGTATTATATAAAATTATATGAGGATTCTTTCTCATTAGAAGAGTCCTCAGTGTATCACTGTTCTTGTTTCCTTCTATACAAGCCCCCTCACAATCCTCCACACGTCTTTCAAGCTACCTCAATAAGAAATAAGCATCTGGGTTAGTAATAATTTTTTAATGTCTGTACAATACAGAGTAAAAGGTTATAAAATGATTTGTTTAATTATATTTTGGGACATGATGAAGTGCTTTACATGTTCATAACTGAACATGGAGAAGAATCTCTGGTTTTCCTTGTTTTTCTATACTGTGTGACACACCTGGTTATTTGTCCCTCCTTCTTCTTCAGCTGTCATTTCCTCAAATATCTACACACTTATCTTTCATTTCCCTGACCCTGGCTAGCAACATGTTTAAAAAGTAGAAATCATCAAGGTGCTGCTGCAACTGCAGGGCAGGCGCCTTTTGAATGCTGCAGTCCTGGTCCTTACAGCTGTAGATGAATATGGCAGAACTAAGGAAGGAACAGAGAAGTGCAAGTAGAGGTACAAACGGCTTCCACAAAAGAAGAGGTTCAACGGGTGATACTTCTTCAGTTCACGAAAGAGGCAGTTGAGGAGGAATACGATGGAAGTTAATGAAATCCTTTGCAGCACAGAGAAGGAGATAATAAATATATTGTGAAACTTGCTGCTCTGGGATGTTGTGAGGGCCAAAAGGATAATTAGTTTTGGAAAGAGATTTCAGAGCTACATGGAAGATATATATATATAATTTCCATCACTATATATACCGGTGGCTATAAAACATCATGATAAAGATATATCAGTGATAAAATGTTGATTGCTGGAAACTGGCAAGGTGTGCCAGCAGTGAGATTGTTCTTTTCTTGCCTTCATTATTATATTGTTTTCTTAGAGACAATACTAGCCACTACCAGGTCAGAAATTAGGTGGACCTTTGGCCTGACCCTGTTTGGTCAGTCTGGTACTGTTGCAAACCATGTACTTCTTTTTCTCCACAGAGACCCCATTTCTGACTTAATGTCCATGTCAGGTCATACTCACTCCTTTCCAGACTATTTTGCTCAGTAGCCTTGCTCACTGGAGCCTTTAGGAATCCTGCTTCCACTGTTTTTTCTTTTTTCCTTCTTTCACTCATCCATGCTAAAGTTAATTTATGGTAGCTAAAATAATTCCAGCATTTTAAAAATATGTGAGTGGTGTTATGTAAACATGTGAATATGGTCCTGTTTGTGTTCCCCTGAGGCCTGGCCTGCTTGCAACAGAAAAACAGGCAGATTAAAAATTGCATCCTGTTTCTTTGGTGGCTTTTTTCACTTTAGTCCACAGTAAAAAGAACTGTATTTTTTGAACCCTTTTCAAACAGATACTATTTTTAAATGGGGGTGGATGAGTGTGTGTGTGTGTGTTGGATATTTACAAGAGAATAACTGTATTGCTAAAGGTTTATACCAATCCTGTTACAGTCACAAAGAAAAAACATTGTTTTGACTGTGTAATACTATCTGTAGGGTATTATAGTAAAAACAGAGATGGGAAAAACTATTGGCTTTCAGGGTTTTTTTTATTTGTAGTATTCTGTTTGCTTAGTCCAGGCAAAAATGTGAGTACTTATGCAAAGGTTTCCTGTGGTTTCAAAAGCGGAATCCAATACACTCTAATGCACATCTCTATTGGAGCTTCTGTCATAATAAGGTTGATTCACTTATTCAAACCACCCTTATTCCCAACTGCACCTTCACTAGAAATAGATCCTAATCGCTGTCAGTTCCCTTGGGACCTAAAAAGCTGAAGCAATACAAAAGTGTGTATAAGTTTTAGATAATGTAGTCACATTTTTCTAATCATATTTCTAATTTCACTAGCTTGTTACACAAAAGCACTGGTTGGGGAACAAGATCATAAAAGCCTAAGAGATAATACTGAATCACTCACACACCAGAATGTAATAATTGTAGAGTTGCTTAAAGAGCTGGCATAAAAATGCAATGAATCCCCAAAGCTGCATTTGCAGGGTACTTTTAAAGAGGAACAAATAATGCCCAAGGGTGGGGCATGGGGAAGCTTGTACCAAACCAATGATTTCTAAAATAATTAAAAATTTAATCAAACCTCGATTCCCTTCCCCATCCCCCAAGCCACACAACATTTCAGCTCTAACAGGGAAAGGTTTATTTGTGTGGAAGCACGTGCAAATGCATTCTCACTAACATTTGAAATGAAGAAAAAACAAGTGTACTGTAGCTGGAAAACAGTTGCCTTTTAATGAAAGCAATACCTTTATAGTCCTTGTTTTTACGTATGTCTTAAAAGAATTGGAGTTACTTTGAAGTTTAAAAAATCAGTGCATTCTGATTTCTGAAGGCTGCCTAAGAAGATAGAATAAAATGCCATCTTTGATAGTTCTCTACGTATTTTTTCACAGCAGTACTGAAGGGAACTCTTACGTATTGAGAAGGGAGTTGGAGACAGTCTGTCTTCGTGTCTCAGTTTTCAACACAAGACTGAATTGCTTACCAGCTCTCAATTTTCCTCATTTTCCATGTGCGACGAGGCATGCATTAAAGAACATGATGGGTCTAGCACTCCAAGTTATACAAAGGTGAGGACGCACAGTATGATGTGGCATCTGGAGGATGTCCCTTGGGTCCCTTCTAGTGTGAAACCCCCAAAGAAGTTACAGAGCTGAAGAGCAATAGAAAGAAATGAACTCTTTCCTATTCCGCCTCACTCCCATTCCAGGCACAGCTGATCACCAGATTTAATGGCATTGGCACATGCTATAGGGGTCACAGAGCTGCAGAGGCACTGCACCACTGTACTGAAAACATGCAAACAAGACCCCAAGTCTGGTAGAGTCTGAGGCAAGATGACATGCATGAGGGCATGAGTTTTGTGTCAAGTGCACGGGCTCAGGGAGGTCCATCCTCAGAGCCAGCTTCCCAAGCCCAAGCCATCACAGCAGCGGGATAGGATCAGAGCATCACCAGTCTGTTGCTACAAAAGGCAGAAGGATTTTTCTTTTCCATGTAGTAAAGCAAAGCCTGAAAATACAACCTGAGCGTGTCTGCCTGGAGCTGCTGATACCATTAGTGTAATTATTAACAGACTCGGAGCCTGGGCAGATTACTTGCAGCAGCTGAAGGTGTTATCACTTGGGACAGACTTGTAGCAGTTCAGCCTGATGGACACAGGTGGAAACTGGGAAGTTAAAGCAGAAACTCCAGTAATGCCTTTTTATGCGGCCGGTACATTTCCAACAACAGAATAGAGTAGATAGACTCTTGGGGGCAACTAAATCTGCCAGGATTTATCTGCCAAAACCCTAAGCTGACTTAGAAACTGTTTTGATTAAATCAGTGCAACTGCATCAGAGGAGAGACTCTGACTGGATTAAGTATCTCCTAAAAACTGGTGGTCTAAAGTTGGGCTCTTGTAGGAGGTAGTTTGAACCAAGCTGCTAGACTATGTCAGGGGGTCTGAGGAGGTCTCACACTTCCAGTCTGCCTCCTTGTGATGTGGGCCAATATTCCCTGGAAGAGAGGTGAAATAAAAAGACTGGAGACAGACACATAAAGTGCTACATCAGTTTCTTTGCATACTGTCTGTCTACAAGTTAGATACCCTTTTTCTGAAAATTCAGGCCATTATTTCTATGTCCAATGAATAAAGGATTTATTTATTTCTATCCTTTTATATAAAGACAGCTGTCATATGTTCAGTCTCTTCTGCACAAATGGATATTTTTTATCACCTCTGAACTGCTTACCTGGGCTCTGTAGCTAGCTGTCACTCTATGTATGGCAAACATTTCCAAGCAGCAAGTGACAGAGCCAGGAGATGTACATGTCATGGTCTACTTTGTCCTACTACAGTCATTATGTGCATGTGTTAGTGAACATTTACCTATGCAAGTGTTCTGTGGGCTCCTGGATGTGTGCAAAACTCACCGTTGTCAGCCAAATGATAAAATAATATTGGGGTTTTTTTTCAAAATAAGAAAACTTTTATCCCCAAATAATAGCATTGAAAGGCAGACATACTGGTAAGTTTGGAGTCTTTTCCTCGAATGAGTATTTGCTATTCCAAAATGAGATTGACTTCTCAGACTTTTTGCTACAGTCTGGTGAGCTAAAGCCATATGTTTCAAAATCAAAACAGAGATTCTCATATAATTATTAGGCTGTAGGAGTTAGGTTTAAAAAATAGGTGACAAATACCCTGACGTTTCTGATAGAATTGCAGGAGGTAACCAACCTTGAAACTCAATTCATGGTTTGTAATTGCCTTGGCAAGGCACAAAGTAGTAAGAATGTACATTTCCTTGTACCATATAGGAATGCCTTGAATTCTTGATTTTCCTACATCTACACAAACATCACAGTGCGTGGAATTGTTAGGTGAAGATCTTTTGAAAAAGGAAAAAGAAACCCTTTCAATATGCTTTTGTCTCCACATATTGCCTTTACAACTTACTTGCACATCACAAATGTCATAAAATCAAAATCTTCACAGATAAAGTGCTGGCCTGTCTCTTTCATAGTGCAATAAAAGAAAAATCAGTAATTTTACTCTGAGCCTTCATTATAACATTTGTATGGATCGCTCCTAGATAGCAGTTAGACTAATTGCTATACATTTTTCAGACAACTTGTTTGCATGATCTTCTGTATACAATGTAGAGAAAACAAACAGATTGCATCTATACAGATAGGAAAAAGGCTGTTATTTCTGTAGCTTCAACAAGATTTGAAAAACGTATGGTGCTTCTCACAGGATTTGGTGTTTTGTACATAATAACTATTGCTTAAACTTCTCAAAAATAAATATTGCTATAAAAAATCACATTTGTTTAAAGGTATAATAAATTAAAATCATTATGTTTTGAGAAATCTAGAGGTTGTTCTTAAAATGCATGTTTTTCCTCAATTCAATTAAATCATAGAGGACCTATCAAAAGGAATGGCTTATGTGTGTCCTGTTTTGAACAGCAGGAAGCAATTGTCCAAGATGTTCTGGGATCAGTGATACCAATACACAACAGAAGAGAAAAATGAAAAAAATCCTATTAGTTTCAAGGTGGCTTAACAGTTACAGTATGACATGTAAAACGCTCCACTTTCACAATGTTAAGGTGTTGCAAAGACAATGAGACTACAACAGTAAAGAGAAAATTAAAGTACTTGTGTCTTGGAATTCTAATCGTATTCAAGACAACACTTGTTTAAACTTACTGGAAGTCAAGCGGTGAAAAAAAAGAAAAATTAGAGTATTGCTGTCATTGATATTTAAACATGCATTGCAGATGGGTACTCTGACTGACACGAAAGCCTACAGAATCCAATCAAGTCCCAGATGTTTGGTAGGGAATGCTGAATGTAGCACTGTGTAAGATGATACCAGTCAGTTCCCAGAAAGGGCAGTGTTACTTGGCACTGATTGTCACATCTTTACCATAAGTCTTGGCAATTCTGCTCTTGTTCTGCAGAGGTGTACATCGTGCACAGACGAGTACAGAGGTGTATGTCATACCATTTGGGATACCTATGCTTTACTTTTTTCATCATGGAGAAATAGGTTGTCTCAGAGTCTGTTAGGCAATGGAAGACATATTTTCTACTATGTTAAGCCACGTTTGTGCAAACTGAAGCCTGTTTTCATGACTGTAGGAAAATCATTTAACATATTCTGATACTTCACTGGACTAGGCTTGCTTACATGATCATTCTATCACTCCTTTAAAGCATGCCTGAAGAAAGAAAAAATGACAGAGATTTCCCTAATGATTTCTAATTTCTTCAACACCTTATTGAGGCAGCTGGCTGTCAGAAAGACTAAAGAAGAACCAGCACATGGACTAGCTCTAATTTCAAGTTCCAGTTGCTTTAGATCTCCTAGATAAACTGCCCCAAAGGCTGCATCTCTGAAGCTCCTAGATTTGTAACCATATACAAAGATTTTATGCCATGAAGTAAAGGGTTTTTTGGAACTTGATTCTGACTGGAGCTAACAGCAAAAGGATGTTTGAGCAATGTTTGTACAATAAAATTTTCATGGAGTTTCAAATTTTCTAGTTTTCAGGGGGGTGGGGTGGTTTTTGTTTAGTTTCTTGCTTTGGCTTGACTTAGACTATGTGAATTTATGACAGATTGGAAATCTACAGTCAAGGAAGGATGCCTCACTAGTCTGGAACAATTCCTTGCTTCCCCAAAGAGCATAAAGAGGTGGGATAATCTACTGGAGAATAGAGTTCCTATCTTGTTGCTGGTGAGCAGACAGGAGTTCAGGGAAGCTCCCCTTAGTAATGGAGAAAGTATTGGAAAAGAAGGCATCCTATTTAATTTGATCCCATAGCTTCTGGCCTTCCCTTGACAAGAATATTGATTTCTGGAAATAGATAAGGTAAGCAGCAGAACTCAACCCCAAGGTCTGTTTCTCTAAAGAGGCTACCATGCAGAATTTTCTTCAGCTGGGCTGAAGACTTGTCCCTAAGGATCTGTTCAAAGACCTAAAGGTTAAGTAGGTGCAGTGAATTGCCAAGGCTGAAGGAGTCTCTGTCATTTCATGGTGAAAAGTATTCAGTGGATGTATTCAGAACTCCCCGTCCCTTTCTGAAGCTGGGCCTGGCATGGCTGTTTCTCACTTGGGATTGTGTGTTCCTACAGATAGGGGTTGCCAAATCCAGGACCCAAACAGGGGATAGGCTGTGGCAGCTCCAGGCCTCCAGCTCCAACCAGTAGCATGGCGGAGCATGCATTCTATGCAGGCACGCACATATAAACACACGTATATAGTATGTATATACAACATGGACCCTCTAGCAACTGGGTTCAGACACTCGGTCTGCACAGTAGCTGTCCCTGGATCCCAGTCTCCCCAGTTCCTGGCATCTGGGCATGCCAGCCCCTGAGGCCACCAGCACCAGCTGCTGGTGCAGACCCTCACACACACTGTATGTAACCAGGCTTAGACACACAGGTCATGCAGCAGCTGCCCTGGATCTTCACCCACTGCCTCCCAGAAAGATACACACAGACACTCAAAAAGGAGTCTCTCATTTGGCCTCCAGGCCACATGGTCTCCTTGGCAGGTGGCCAGGACCACCTGGTCCCTCTGGTAGCTCTTCCAGTTGTCTCTCTCCCAGAGACACACTCGCACACAATCACAGGCTGGTCCAGGCACCCCCACAGTATGCGCACTCCCCAGTCACTCCAGGTGCTGGTGCACAGTTGCTCTGACCCTTGGTCCTGCTCCAGTGGCTGCACTCAGACCCCCATGCATACACACACACGTGCACAGAGTCCCTCACACAAGAAAACAGGTAGAAATGGGTTAATGAGAAGCCGGTACCAACTGCAGGCACCAGCCGCAGGGCACGGCCAGACAAGTGTGCTGGCCTGCCAGCTGTTCACACCCAGCACTAGGCGGGGGAACCCAGTCAGGGACACGAATGGGCTAGAGGGGACACCCACCACCATGAGTCAGTGGGACAGCCTGCCCTGAGATCTCCTAGAGGCTGAGGGGTCACTGTCCTTTTCATCCCATTCCCCCTGTTTTCCCGCACTTGATTCTTCCCTTCCCCACCTTTGATTTCTCCGTAAACATCCACAATGAGTCTTGTGCGATCTTTCCAAGCATCCCACAATAAGCCCATACCTCCCAGCAGTGGCCCCCCAGCAGTGACAGGCTCTCCCATTGACTCACGTTGGGGGGTTCCCCCCTTAGCCTGTGGGGCTGATGCCCTCCTGGGATGCCCTGAGGCAGTCAGGACAGGGGCTCATCTCCCTGACTGGGTTATTTGGTTTCCCCTGCCTGGCGCTGTGCCTTTCTGCTCCTTCATGCCTGGCCTGATGAGCCTTTAATCACAATCCTAACAGATGCATCAGCCATTACTGACTGTGTCACGAAGGAAATTGTCTCCTGCATCTCCCGTGGCTGCTTCTGGAGAGTTTGAGGAGGGAAACGGCCACACCTCCACCATCTGTTGCAGCATGCAAAGAGCAAGAATGCCCAGTCCATGCTGAGCATCTTGCTGCTGATGCAGACACCTCTGTGCTTTATCATGCCCAACACCTAGTCAATGGCCTGATCAGTTCCAGGGCCTGTGGAAGGCTTCTCAAGATTCTGCTAGCTGTCAGCTGCCTCCAGAAGTTGTTGCTGCCAGCCACAAATCACTAGGAAACAGGTAAACATGACATTTGAAGAGAAATGAAGCTGAGTATTTTCTCCCTCACATTATTCCATGGCCATTTCAGTTACATTTCAGTCCTTCTCCTAGTGATGTACTAACTCTCACCAGATTTTGTGCAATCAGTTATCGAGAGACACTTTCTCAGCCCAAGAGCTGAAAGAGGCCTTTTGCAAATAACTTGCTATCTCCCTATTTATTACAACAAATGCAAAAAACCAAAGGACATTTGGCCACCATAGGAGTTGCTGGAGTGTCTTGTGAGGGTCAGCCCGCCATATGTCCTATAAAAACCTGCAGATGATGATCATTGGTAGGAAGAGGGAAGATCAACTCACACTGATGAAAACAGTGGGTATGCTGACCATCATCAGCAAGAATTGAGCTGTACTCATGCTAAAAGTGGGTTTTATCAGGATAGGACAAGGGAAAGGTTGTACCTCAAGTAGCATTGCCTGCTGCACTACATGCACTGCAAGTTATATGACACTATAGTCCCTGCATCAAAAATGGAATTCTATCTGTTGCCCAAAAAGTGGGTTATTTACCCAGCTTCCATGTGTTTGAATATAAATAAGTCTGCATGATTACATGATCACTCTTGTGGTCCCAGCTCAACCACAGCATGTCTGACAATTAACTGTGTTCTCAATTCTCCTCTCTCTTAATGTTAGGGAAACACTAAACCTGACTCCAGACTTCCCTCAGGTAATGTTTATGAAATGGGAGGCAGTAACTAACAGGAGAGAAACAATAAAAACATGACTCTTAGGTCTTTTCTCTGTCACTGGCTCTGGAAGCATTCCTAATCCATTTCAGAGCACAACCTAACAACTAACAGAATGGTGAAGGTAATTAGAGTTATCAAATTTATGCTTGTGATGTGACATGTTGCTGAACAATGTTCACTAAGCGCTTTGCCTCCAAGAGTTACCAGTATAAAGTCCACAGCAGATCTGGGCACAGAACTCAGGGACCATTTATTTAGTCATGGGACAATTAGGCATCCACCACAACTGACAAAAATCTACTAACTATCACAATTGAAATAAAATATGCACTTTTTGTTTGAGGGGCATTTTATACAATTTCACAAAGATATAAAACCGGCAGGTTTCACTAAGAATAAATATCCTAATTCTCCAACAAACAAAACCAAATATCTTAAGTCTATAATTAAGAGATAATTAACAGAAGTATTCAAGTATTGTATATGACTCCATAAAAGCCTTTCAATGTTATTTAAAATATTTGGGGTTTGGACTATTTTTTTCAAAGTATAATATGAAAATATGGGGAAAAATAAATTGTTGAGCAATGTAAATTAGCCTATTTTGATTTGCATTTGAACAAAAATATACTCATGGAATTTAACAAACTTGAATCACTCTCTTAGGACAGAATACAAATTTAATTCATTAATTGCTTTTTGCTTTATTTACAGGTTAAAATTCCACTGAGACACATCATTGCACATTTAGGAGATCCTGGCTGCATGGCTATCAGTCAGCGTTACAAATTAGTTAAGCATATAAAAATTACTTTTATTTTTTTTTCCAGCTTGCTGAAAATATTCAGCCACAATAAATAAATCAAAACACCCATGTTCTGCTCTGAATACTATGACTTACAGCTGTCAGTCACCTCAGAACAAGCAGGACACCCAGTTAAAGATAAATTAGTCTTCAGTCAAGTGGCAATGAATGTCAGGCACATTCTGGTAGCTGTGTGTGCTCTGTGGAGTGCTGTACCTGAGTGAGGTTTTTGAGTACTCATCCTGATTTTCCTTTTTAAAACACACGTATTTTTTTTAGAATAGATTAGACTAGACTATCTCAGTTGGAAGGGACCTACAATGACTACCTAGTCCAACCGCCTGAGCAATTCAAGGCTGACCAAGTTAAAGCAAGTTATTAAGGACATGTCCAAATGCCCCTTAAACACTGACAGACATGGGGCATCAACCACCTTTCTAGGAAGCCTGTTCCAGTGTTTGACCACCCTCTTGATAAAGAAATGCTTCCTAATGTTCAGCCTAAATCTCCCCTTGCATAGCTTTCAACCATTCCCATGCATCCTATCACTGGATACTAGGGAGAAGAGCTCAGCACCTCGCTCTCCACTTCCCCTCCTCAGGAAGCTGTAGAGAGCAATGAGGTCTCCCCTCAGCCTCCTTTTCTCCACACTAGACAAGCCCACAGTCCATAGCTGCTCCTCACAGGACATTCCTTCCAATCCTTTTCCGTAGGGGCAGGCTTATTTGCAGCTGGCACTCAGTTTTGCTTGGACTTCAGCTGAACAAATTCTGCCCCCCCCCATGTTGAACTATGGCATTGATTTTATGATCCACAAAAAAATGAATAAAAGATTAACTTTGTCTGTGTTAAATTTTAGCCAACCAAACTTCAAAAGATCATAGGACTACAGCAGAAATGTAGTAACAGAAATATAGGACTAATTAAACCAGCACAAACTCTTAGTGGAAGAGTATATTTTCAGGTGTAGTCTGCAGAATTTAAATGTAATGAGACTTGAATTTTAGTCTGTAGGTAACCTGGACCTTTGTATAACTCACACTGACCAGGAACAGGAGCAGAAACATATCAATAGTAGAAAAGCTTTGGACAACATAAGTCAGATTAAGGGGAAGGGGAGAAGATAGGAAACACAACTTTCTAATACTCATGTTTAAACTGCACTGCTGCTGATCTCTTCAGTTTTATTATACAACAGTGCATGTGAACGTACGATACCCAAACATGGGTACACAAAGGAGAATTGCAATGTTTCTGCAATCACACAGCAGCCCACAGGCAAGTCAGAGACATGCAAAAGCATACATCAAGCAGGACTTCACGTGAAGAAAGCTCAGGGTATAGTACAGGCAGGAAAGGTTCCACCAGAGGTTCTGCAGGGAAGGGCACAAGAATCATCAGCTGTGTAATGTTTTCCTTATGTGGAATGATGTGGAATGATGTGGAATGGGTGTATCATAGAAACCAGTGAAATTAAGAATGGTCTGGAAAGAGCAAATATGAAGTTTTTGTTCAGTGGTTTGTAAAAGAGTAGAAAAGGAATCAGAAGAAATCATCAAGCAGGAGATTTAAATAAATGAAAAGTAGTAGGTTTTTTACCCGCATGTAACTGCACTTTGGATTTCATTACCATGAAAAGTTGTGGAGGCTAAAAGTATAAATGGATTCAAAAAGCAACTAGGCAAATTTATGGAAAATATTTCCACAAGTAATACAAAGAGCAGAGGTCCAAATGCAGCTTCCAGTTCTCAAAAACTCTTAAGCTGTATCATTCCATTCACATCTTGTTTTAACTCTTTAAAAGTCTCCTGTTAATTACTGAGAAAGATGTAGTTTTGGTTCAACCCTTAGATCCTTATAGATTGGGACTGAAGAAGCAAGTGGTTTGAGTACGTCATGCTGGATCCTGTAAGAAAATGCTTTTACTATTAGTAAAAATACTATTAAAGCATTTAACAGGTGATCTCAGGATTCAAATGCCATTGTGCCAAACAAGAAATGAAGAAGGTTCTTTTCAAACCACAGATCATAAGCTTTTCTTTATCAATGGGACATATTTTTCTTAACCACGTTCAAATATGGCAGGGGCAGTTATCCAAAAAATTTAATCACGAATAATTTGTCACCCTGCCTTTGTAGTCTCACATTGGAAGTGTGAGAACAGAGCTGTAGGGATGAGAAAATAGCCAGCTTAGTTTCAATGTCACAGGCATCTGAAATGGGAGTAACAAGCTGTACAAATGCCGAGGACTCCAAATTAGGTGCTTGAATTTATTTCAGTTTTAATAAATCAAAGTTCTTGCTAGCAGCTCTGAGACAGAATTTTAAAACATGTGTTATTCCTTTCTCAACATAGACTCCCTCCCCTTCTGAAATAAGAATGCATAAATTACAAATGGAGGTCTTCTGGGGCAGCACTGACTGTTGTACTAAGAGCACATTTTAACTAGACTTGTCAACAGGTTGAGATAGCAATTTTTGCAGGCATATCACTTCTCTTGCTATAAAGCTGGCATAACAATTTCCTTCACAGTTGGCAAGGTATTTAATATTTGTTTCCCTGAAATAAACTATACCTATTTGGAATGAAACCTTAGGTGTCCTTAATAATATGACCCTTAAATTGCAGTTCCTTTCTGGCTACACAGGTAGTATGAAATAGAAGATTAATTCTACTACATGCCAGGAGATGAGTAGAAAGATTCTAATTTTCAGCTTTTCTTTTCTTGTAAAGGTTGTGTGTTAAGAAATATTTTCTCTCCCCCTTCTCCAGCCAAGATTAGCATTCTTTTCAGAATCAGGCCGGATCACTTGCATAAACACAACATTACTCCACTGCACCAAGGTGACTGAATACCAGATTATTCAGTCCAGAGGAAATATTACAAGCATGCTTTATGTCTGTATAGATGTAGATATTTCAGATGTGGAAGAAGTACCAGTAGATGGTGCTCAAGAATATATTGCATAAACAGCTATGCATTGGTCAAGAATAGAGAGAGGAAGTAATGGATAATGCCTTTCTGAAGCAACCTTCCAGCAGAGGCAAGTAACCTTAGTTATTCCAAAATGTAAATGGGTAAGAGTAAGGAAGGTACTGTGTGACAGAGTAGGGGAGATCCTGCATGAACAATTTTGTGGTATGAGGCTTAAGCTGTAAAATTTACCTAACCTACTTTTACCACGGTGTCTAGATGAGAGTGTGTTGTTCAGACTCCCTTTATACACAATGGATAAAAATAAGCAGTAGTAACAAAAGCCTCATTTTTTTCTAAGGTGGACACTTCTTGGGTTTGTAGGCTCCATTGAGAAATGTTGTATGCGGCATAAGACCTATGTGCACAAGTTCACACCAAATACTCAAGAAAGTCTCCACTGGCTTTCCTCCCCAGGAAGACCACAGACACAGAGCTGAATTGCCCTATACCTCATTATTTTTGGCTACTGTAACACCTCTTGTGTCTGATAGAGAGCCAGCATAAGCGTAACTCTGAAACCTCTATCAGAATAGAGAGATTGGAAAACATGCAACACAAAGATGCTTCAAAATCAAAGAAGTTCAAAGGTATTTATGATCATCTTTCTGGCTCTGTACTCCATTTATTCCAGCTGTTCTTTGGACATATATGGGCTCTGATGTCCACATGCTTATAAAAAAAAAAAGTTGTTGGAAACTTCAAATATTTCCTCATGTCTTCAGTGTTGAGCAAATAAATGAGCCTCTAAATGGGTACTTTTTGGGGATTTTTTTATAAAAGAAAAGTAGATTCTATACATGTTTATATGTATATAAATATATAAACAGAGACATATGTGTATATATATGTATGCCTATAAAGTTCCTTCACTTTGCTGAATTATACTATTTAAAACAAATAAGAAATTCTATCCCAAACATTTCTAATAGGAAAATAGAACGGAATTTTTTACTTGATTAGTCTCTTTTACTTGGCATTGCCATGGGATATTTGACACCTGGAGCAAGATGTTGACTTGGTGTTCCTCCCTGTTGCAGTAAAAAATTGGGAGCAGAATTGTGTTCAAAGAAAAATCATATTGGGAATAATTCATAGTTGGCCTCTTGTGGAATAGACATTAAATTGAAATTCTATGTCTGTCAGTATATTTGCCTCCTTTTTCAGAATCCTTTTACTTAAACCTTCTTCTAGCCTGATGAGATTCATGGAGGAAACCCCTAGAACAACTTTTACAATGACCTATTTATGGATTCTTTCTATACCTCTGAATTGAATGCTACAAGGTGATTTTCCTGGTTTCCATTGACTTGAAACACAGAGGTGATTTCTGTCCCAGTAATAACAAATACATTTCATAAAGAATACTAATACTGTTGAGATTTCATAAAATACACAGGTCTGTAAAGGTTTTCCTTGTTTATTGTTCTGAATCATTATCTGGTGGCCTCCATAGCAAATATGCAAAAAATATTGCAACCTTTGCAACAGAAAATCTCTTGATAGCTCCATCCTGTCAGAGTATTCCAACTAAGCATTACTGATGGGAATTTAAAGATAGAAATTAATTACAAGCTTGAATTGTCTCACCACAGTGTGCTGCCATGTTTGTCACGTCACTTTCAGCTTCAGTGCTTGCTGTCACTTTTCTCTCAAGAAGTATCAGAGTCTAGTAATTTTACAAATGTGTAAAAAAGATGTATTTGGAGATTGATTTCTGGCAATTAGAATTCTGTTGGTGGGTCGTGGCCAGGGCAATCTATTCAGTTTTTCAAAGTCTACCCATCAGTGGACAATGAGACAGAAGTAAAGAAAGGAGGAGACAAAGGCCAGCTGGCCTCTTGCAATGTGCGCTGGTAGCATCACATAATTCTTTTTGAACATTCTGTGAAATGTAGGTTCATTCTTTTCTAAATACATAGCTGTCATAGAATTTCAACGTCCACTATGGTTGTCAAGATATGTCTATAAACATATGGCTTGCTTAGCCTCTGCTCAACAGGTGAGCTTCGGCTCTGCCTTTTATTTTGACACAATTCATATTTATGTCATTACCAGTAAGGGTTGCTTGAATTATAATCCCAATGTAAGAAGTGATTTTTTTTCAGAAACAGCATTGTGGGGCTCCAAATTGATTTCTGACCCAGTAATTTGCAGCTCAAAACTACTCTGTGTTTCAAAGGAAGAGAGGGAAGGACTGTTCCTCTCCATTGCCCCTTGCTAATTTCTTTTTCCATTTTGCTTATGTTTCTTATTACATAGATTCTGCAGACTCAGCCTGGAGTCTAGAAGACAAATTAACTTCTTTCTTTTTCCTCACAGTTAGTTAAATAGGACTCACCAAACCAAAAGTTAGGTTAGTTTAAAACATTTTTTTGTATTTGATTTATGAATCATTCACAGACTGGTTTTGACAGTTTAAATGTAGATTTTGTCATTCTTGTTTGGATGGACTTTTAATTTTAGGGTTTGTTCATTGTGATTATTTACTGATTTTGATTGTGAGTTCCAGTGATATTTGCACTGCTCCAGAACTCCATGTCTAACACTTTTTTATGGAGATAAGCACAGTAATAAATTATTCTATGATATATTATTATCCTCTACTTGGAGTTCATGAGGCCTCATCTGGAATACTATGTCCAGCATTGGTCCCTGCAGTATGAGGGAGATAATACAAATGCAAAAAAAGGCTCCTGAGATGATTAAGAAGCTGGAGCACTTGATATTAGAGGAGAGTAGAGGAAAGAGGATAAATGCCTTCTGCCTAGAGGAAAATTTATAGAGAAAAGAAAGCCACACTCATCTCAGAGGTCCTTCTTCAGTGCAAGCACAAGAAGGAATCACCTCAAAGGTAATTCTTGCTGGGTATAAGGAAAAAGATGTTTTCACAGTGAGCATGGTTAATCCCAGAAACAGGCTTCCAGGGAGATTTTGGACCTTCATTGATGGAGATTTTAAGAACTTAACTGGGCAGAGCACTGAGTAACCTGCTATAACTTCAAAGTTGTCCTTGCTTTCAGCAGAGATTAGACTAGATGATCTCCAAAATTCCTTTCCAACCTAAATTATTATGTCAGTCTAATGACTGATCTTCATTTTATCCCCTCAGATTACCCCAATTATCTTTCCCTTCCTCTGTCCTTTCCTTTTGCTTCTCATCTGGTTCTTTACTTGCTCCCTTCCTTTGTTACTCTTTCCATTTTTCTTCTCTAATATTACTTCATTTTTTCCTTTTCTGTTGCTTTGTCATCTTTCTACAACACTCCATTTACCTGTAAGGCCTCTATAGTTGCAGGCAGGAAAGAAAACCATGCAGAGAAAAACACATGACAAAAATACAAGGAGGTTGATTAAAATGATGCACAGAAAGATCTGGTTTATTTCCTTCAGTTATGGATAGGTAACTTACACAATAGCCTGTGGGTCTGGCTACTTCTCTTCCACTTTTCTTGTCTCCTGTACTTAACACATGCCCTCTTCCTACCTTTGGTACCCGGAACCTCTCTGTCCAGTAGTCTCAGTATCTAACCCCTGTACCCATCCTGATATTACTGTTATACCTTCTTCACTCAGCTTTTGTCTCTGTCTCCTTTCCCCTTCAGTGTGTTCCCCCTTTCAGGTCCTTCTTTTAAAGGTTCTCTTTTTAAGTTTTCTGGTTCATCAAGTCTTATCTTATTTCAGACATTCCTTTTCACCCAGCTTTGTAGTATTCAGAAATTCCAGTCAGCATTTGCAGTTTTTCAACTGAATTCTCCCTACCAGAGTTCTCTTATGAGTCTGTGGGACTTCCCAAAACCTTATGACAATTCCAAATGTGATTTTTTTTAATGAAAAAAAAAAAGTGACCATATCACTTGCAGAAAAACAGATCTGCAAAATTTCAGTGCATAGTATGGAAGATCACAGCTTGAAAAAGTTAAACTTTTTCAGTTAAAGAGGTGTAAGAGTTTCTTATCAATAGCAAAACAACATTTTTTTTTCTTTCTCAGAAATGAGCAGAGTGTATTTATGGAACCCTCATGAAGTAAAATTGCTTGAAGGTAGACACCTGGCATGGGATATTAGAGCAAGAACAGTTAACCTCTGTAAAATCTATAAATAGTTGAAAACTGTGTGTTGAATATGAAAGTATTGAATAGAGAAGACGTTTCTAATTTGACCTATTATACATTGTTGCACAATTTTATTTTTGTTCAAATGTAATGTGGTATTTTGAGATTCTATTCCTTCTCCCATTTATTGCTAATTTCATACTGGATACATGCCAATATTAAGTCTTCATGAATGTCTAAACCTACAACTCTTAATCTTCTTTTCCTTGGTATTCTGATGCCATTCCAAATTCTATTTTTGTTTATCTCTATCTCATGCGATAACCATTTTTAATTTTGAACCATTTGATTTAATTCCATCACCTGTCTTTTTTCTAATTCATTTGTACTGTGACCTTAATTTTCCATTTCATATTCATATACAAAAATGTCCACTGACAATAATGTCTTTTCTTCACCTTGGGCGGCCCTATTATTTTCCATACCATAATTTTCACGTGCAATGAGGATATCTTGCAATATTGCTGCAGTTATTTTTCTTTTTGATAAAATTAATCAAGTCCAACGACTAACTGCTACATTTCAAATGGCTTAAACCAGGCCTTACTGTTTAAGCTCTTATTAACAACCTACCTCTTTATATCTTCTATTTTCTTGGAGTTAATGTTTTGGCAAAATCAAACACAAAATATATATTACTGTATTTCTTATGGTCTCTCAGTTGTCTTTTCACATCAGTGAGGATTCTCCTTTCAATACTGTACAAAATGCTTTAAAGCATTTCCAGGAAATTTGTTGTTCTGGCTTCAAGCTGAGTTTTGACTCTCAGTTGGATTACATCTCAAATTCAAGACAAGGCATTTGCCTTCCAGCAAGTTGCTGGAGACTTACTAAATCCAGGTTCTCTTCTTCTTAATCTCCCCAAATATTGACTGTATCTAACTCTTTGCAAGGCATCTAGGGGACAAAAGTCATGAAAATGCTCCAAATGCAAAAAATGAATTGGTGAGTGACCATATCACATTAGTTGGAGTGCGGGTGAAGAAATATCTTAATTATTATTGGTTTTACAGAGACTTATTGAAGTGAAATAATCACTGAAGTCAATTGGCCAAACCCTGAAAATAGAGTGCTCAATCACAGAACTTGACTATTATTTCATTCATAGTAAATGAACATAAGAAAAAGAAATAGACTATTATTTAATGAGGAATGAATGGCCATGGCTAGTTGAAAACAGCATTTTTGTGCAGGTACATATGTAGATAAATATATAGACATATATTTAGATGTATATAAGCTGTTAGACTAGATGAGCATTGTAGGTGTCTATTCTGTTCTATTCTATTCTATTCTATATATTTAAAAATATATATATTTAAAAATAATATAATTCCCATTTTGATATTTAACTATCACTTATGAAGGTATATGAGCAGAAACTGTTTAGATCTCTCTTACAATCAAAAAACAGAACTATGAAACAAAGAGCAGCAATCTGCAATCACCATGCCTTAGGAATTATTCAAGAAAACATTCAAAATCAGAAGATCAGAGTGTGTAATTTCATGCTTTTTTCAAGGCAAAGGCAGTACATGGACCCTGAGTAGTGACTACTGCCCTGTAATGTACTGAACCCCTCCACTGAGAAGGGATTATTACACATACTGTAGGGATAGTTTTTTTTCAATACATCATTTCACGTCATAAATATTAGAAGAACCAATAAGTCAATCTGTACCATGCTTGCATGTTAAAGATCTCAAATCCATATGAAAGGAGATTTCTGGGAGAGCTAAAGGACAGAGGAGAAGGGTAGGATGATAAATAATACCAGTAATCCCAAAGATATGCAAGAAACGTTTCTCATGTTCAAAAGGGAGAGTTTGTGTAAAGTTGATCAACTGGAATATGACTAGTGAAACACAGTGAAACTATTCAGTTTTCAATGTGTTTGAAGAATGTTAGAAAAAATACTTCTAATAAGAGTAAAGCTTGAGCTTTCATAATTCTCTGTTCCTCAAAATAGCCCTTCATACAAAATATCTGCTCAATGATACCTGAATTACAGCAATTTTTCCCTCTGATGCTTTGCAAAAAAACCCCTTAAAAAGCCTGGCCCATGATGTTCAACCAGCAAAGAATTAATGCCTGATGCCATCCTTGGAACAAAAGAATGGAAGCATAAATGCATGTCAAGCTCACCTAAATCTGTTAAGACCTCAACAAGGCACCTATGTCTCTGACAAACAACCAGTCGGCTCAACATATAGGAACAGGGGGAAAATAAGCAACAAAACCAAGACAGTTTCTGATTCACATAGCAGTTGAGAATATTACCTTAAATATATCTCCTGGGGCAACTGTCTGTGTGATGCATCTTTTGCAGACCAAAGAAAACATGATTATTGGAGAAAGCCCTGGAATCAGGCATCAACTGTTGCATCCTGCAACAGGGACTACAACAATTTTTTGTATGTGTTTATTCAAAGCTATTGTAAATTCTAATATTACTACATTTGTGGAGGGATTTTTCAAGATCTGTAATTTCCAACTATTAATCCTCAATATTCTAACAGGTATGGTAAATTCCAGGGTTAACAAATTGTACTTAATATTACTTTATTTGTTTTAACCCCTGCTTCCAATTGATGCAGAACCCCTCAAAGCAATGAAGCCTGCTGTCCCTCGCCTTAAAGAAAAAACAAAAATACAAACACCCAAAAAAATACCCCAACTCTGACTTGAAATTATAAAAAAATGCAACAGAAACAGTTTATTTGAAAGGAAGAAAGAAGTCATGCACATTGGATAATATTATGATCTGCAATCTTGGTAGCTTTTTGATGTTATTTTTCTTTATATGTTTGAAAAACTGCCTAATGCATAAAATTGGGGAAAGCAAGGCTTATTATCTTGGAGTATATTACTATCCACACTCCCAGACTCAAGGAGGTGCCCATTCGAAGGGGTGGGACTAGAAGGGGGATCAGAGACTAATGCTGCTGGATGTCAGAAGTCAATACAGACACAGGTAAACTCCAAAGGAGACATGTTCCACCAGTACTGCGATTCTCAATTCAAGGATCAATCCATTCTGCAGCATCTTCCAAACACACAGCCCTGTCTACCATCAGGGACCATTTTATAAAAAGATATTCAACCAACAAACCTGAATCCACCACTAAAGCTAACAGGTTTATTGTCCATTTTTCAATTAGATTAACATCCTACTAAGTGAGGTCACAATAGCAGGCCCTTTGACTGCCATTAAGAATAAAAATAAAGAAATGACCTTCTGAATTTAAACACCCCCAAATACTTTGACTCTTCTAAGTTTTGGTCTCTACAACATTTAAACTACTGCTTTTATTTGAGACACTGTCGCATTCCCAGGAATTGGGGTACTACTCCTAAGCCCAGTTTGTCTTTTCTCAGAACATTGTTCAACTAAATGTCTAGCCCCAGTATGAAAGAAGACCTTATTCTTAATTAACAGGAAAGCTTCCAAAAGTTTAACTTACCAGGTTCATATAAATCTCTAGAGCATTAGAAATGGTATTTGATAACAAATATATATATATATATACACAAAAGAACAGATCATTCAGAGTCTTTGTACCTTTACTGACCTAACCAAGTTTTGCTAGATTTCTAATCTGCTCCTCATCCACTAAAAGTAAAAATTTATTAGCAATTCTAAGAACAAACACATAGATAGATATAACAAGGCCAAAATAAAAATACTCCATAGAACAATCTATCTGTAATTATCTGACTGTCGTGGTTGAAAGTGCTGACAAACACGACGACTTTATGCAAAGAACATATATTGCACGTTCTCATAACTATTTGCCATCTATGTACCTAAAATATCCTCTGTAGAGGCAAAATCTGGCAAAAATTATTCCAAAATTAAAACCCTAAAATTCTCAACAAACTGTAAAGTGGTTTTAGCACAATTTTGAAGACACCAAACCACAAACCAATTCCCACCCCTTCAAGGGCAGAGCAATGGAGAAAAAGGCAATTTTTAAAATATTGAATAGTTTAACCTATAAATTTACTACTTTGCTCATAGGTTTCTCACTGCTACTTTACAGCTTAGATGAGTTAGCTGAAATACCAATGTATCTTATGTACCTGGAACTACAGGGATTTCTAGGTCTTCTGAACCTATAAGGAACAGTAGCCTCAATGGCAGAATTGAAATTAAGTCTTGGTCCGTGATAGACAAGACTTAAAAGCCAATTTACCACATTCTGTCTTCCTAATCCCCTGCCACTCTGAATTTTTGAAACAGAACAATTTCATCATAAAGAGAAGTGAGAAAAAAACCCACTCACTTGTTAACCCACTTATAAATGGGTTGAAGTTCTGTCTCTTGCTTCTCTAGTTTCAATATTTTATGTCAAGCATTTTGTTACAGACACCAGTCATGTCATATATATGTCATTTGATCAGACATACTAAGGCCACAGGGTAATAGCTAGAAACATTGCTAACTAGTGACCACAAAGATTCATGAAAAAGCTCCTCATTTCACCTACCTAAAGATCACAGAATACGATAGTCTCAGCCTCACCATTTTGCTGAACTATAATTCTGTGATTGCAAGTTATTCTTATGGGCTTGAAAAGCTTTTGTTGAATTTGGTCTCATTGCTATGGTCATCTGTGATACACATGTCCAATCTGAACACAGCAATTTGCTCTTGAATTTGCTTGTGATTACCAGTGCACTGAAGTTTTTTTCTGGGTGGTCAAAATATGTGCGACTGTGGTAGACATGCTTTACATTGCATCTTTGCCATTCCTCACAACAGGACAAAGCTATCCTTGCTAATCCTCTGTAATTTTGTACAAAAGACTTCACACAGCAAGACAACTCAGCCAAAAGATACCTTATATATTTAAGAGCAGGTAGTATTTGGGTATCATCATAACTTCCTTTTCAAATTACAGTGGAAGGTAGTGCTCTGGGGCACTTAAAACCCGAGACAGTGGGGGCTGGGGCCAGCAAGGAAGGCAGAAAGAAAAGTTACAAAGAAATCAGAAATGGCCAGCTAGTGTTTGTTATATGTAGAGGGGGGAAGAAAGATGTCTTCTGTGAAAAATTGGCTTAGGTAGCTGTTCCTTTCTGGATACAGCTGAATGCTGTTTCAGCTTTATTTGTAAGGTAAGCACTCCACTAAACTAACAATTGACCTGTAATGGTGTATTTTATAGATCTGGAGGGAAAACTTCTGGTGAATCCATCACTGTGTTTTAGGATTAACGATGCTAAGAAGCTTGCCGTTTGTTATCTGATTTAAACTTTATTCCAACCTGACTTGAAAGTACTCAGCTAACTAGAGTTAGGGTTTACATCACTTTACGTGAACTAGGAACACATGTGGAGGTCCAAGGCTTGTAGTTTTTATGCACTGATTCCAAAAGCTATATAGGGATGAGGCCATAGACAGGTTAGAGATGTTTGTTTTCACTAGTAATTAATGAGCAAACAACTTTTAAGCTGGGAACTGAAATGTTGGTTACTCAGGTTATTTGGTTCTTACTGAGCTTCTAAAGTAAGAGTTAGGATCAGGATGTTTGGCTGTTGTATGCTAGAGAAAACCCTACGTTAAACTGCAGGATGAGTAAATATTTTTTATATTTTATATATTTAAAAAAATGTATTGTATCTATTTATGTTTTATATATTGATTTTTATTTTATCTGTTTTCAAAGTCTACACAGTTCTCATCCATTTAAATTGGTCAGTCTTTTTCATTTGTTTTGTTTTAACCAGGAATTGGATAAGATATGGATAAGCACCTTAAAGGAATATTGGAGATGTCCTGTGTAGTAGTCAATTCTGAGTCTACAGTGTGTGATTAAGCACATCCATAACAGTTTCTTCTAGAGTATAGCTTTACTAAGAAAACAAATGAGTGTTAACTGCGATCACCTAAGCAAGTTTGGTCCATTACTTGTTTTTTCTTACAGGTAGATCAGGGCACTCCTTATATTCCTTATGCCCTCAGTCACTGCTTGCCTGTTGCCTAGACAAGGTGGGAATCTACTTGCTTTGCAAATCAACTATGTTTTCCTGTTTACTCCTGCAGGCTGAGATATTTTCTGTAAAATATGGGAGGAGTTTAATTTCACACACTATATGCAAAACAGCTCCATACTGTTACAGGATTGCAATTTCATAATGTCTTTCACAATTTTGTTCCCTTATGATGTCATGAGATTTTTTTTTACCATAACTTTAATGAAGTGAATGATTTAAATGTCAGTCTTATATATTAAAAGCTATAATAAAATACATAAACATGGGATATTCTGAGCATGTTCCAAGGAAAAATCAGTTGCATTAGTAAAGAAATAGCTACTGGTATGTTTTTCTGAAAAGAAGAACTGTATATTACAAAAAGCAAAGTAGTCCCTATTGGAGTATTAGAAAGTCTGGGATTTTATGCTTGGTTCTTATGACTAAAGCATTTATGGCATCATATGAACTGCTTAATGAATGTACTGCATAGTAATACCCCACAGGGCATACTTCATTCTCTTCCTATTACTGCTTTTGTCTCTGCAGATAATTCTACAAGCTCACTGTTAAGAAAGCAGAGCTGTTACTGATCATGTATGTTTATTAGAAGTGGTTGGTCATGGAGAACACCAGTGGCTTGAATGATTCCAACTTATCTAGATCTTTTACAGGTAATTACACACAAATGAGAATTGATGACTACTGGGATTTTCTGCATTTTGCATATTATGCTTGATAATATATTGATATGCATCAAAACAACATCATACCTATTCCTATAATATTTCCGGATATGATGTGATGTATAAGATCATGTCTTTAGATTTTCCACAACAATTCTGCCTTGCCCTCTTCTTCCTGTTGGAGTATTTCCCAGATACTTTTCTTAGGAACTGAGTGATGCAGGAGATTGCAGAGCTCTTTTTATAGAGATTTTCCTGTTCAAAATAAATTCACCACAGATCTTAAGGTACTTTAAATTTACTTTGTGGTATGTAGTCCCTCCACCATTTTTTCCTGGATGTGCTCCTTCTAACACTCATTTTACTTTTTGTTAATTCTTGAGACTTTCAATTCCTATAGCAAGCAAAATTTTTTGTTCCTCCTGGCTGTTATGAATTATGACATTTGCCATTTATCAGACATATTAGATGGAACTGAAGGCTCTACCATTTCTTTCAGTTACTTGACCTAGTGACTGCTGGGAACTAGATTTGATATAAAAGACTCATACAAGTATATTGTCCTTTTCCCACCTAAAATTACCTTGATCAGCAGTCATCTTCCTCCAAAACATTAAAAAAATAATGTTATTTTTGTCTATTCCCACAATTAAATCATAGATATGCTTTTCTCTATTACTTCCGCTAGCTAGACTACTACCTAATTTGTTAATGTAATTTTCACATTGCTCTTTCCACTGCACATTTTTCTTCTTCCATTTTTGCTTTTCTGAAAGTGTTGCTCAGGACCCAAAGGTACTGTTTCCTTTCACCCATCCTTAGCAAGAAAGTTTTTCCCACTTCTCCTAAAAATCTTTTCCATTTCTTTAATCTTTTTTATTTATTTTATGTTCTCATATTGCTTTTACTAATTCACTTTTACTCTAATCTGCTTATTTTCTAGCCATTTTCTAGCATTTAAACAATGGTTCACATGGTATTTTGTTACATGTAAAAAGCACAAAAGATTAGGTATGTAGGGCACAAGAAACACTTGTGTTTGAGAAAAACACAAATTCAAATAATCATCACCTGATTTGGAAGGGATGTCTGGAAGTTTCTGCTGCAACCTCTTGCTCAAATCAAGGTGTACACTCAATTCAGACACTAGGACTTGGGATCTTGAAAACCTCCAAGGATGAAGATTTTTCAGGCTCTATGGGCAACCTGTTGCAATGCTTGATTATTCTCCTAGTGAAAAGTTATTTTTCTCTTTTTTTTATACATACAGTTTGAACATATGCTGCTTCATTTTTTGATCATTGTCTTTGGTTCTCCTCTGTCAACCTCTGTGAATAACCTGGCTCTGCCTTCTCTGTTGTCTCCTGTAGGTATGAGAAGGCTGCTGTTAGATCCCACCTTCTTGTGGCTGAACCAACAGCTTCTGCTTCAGCCACGCCTCACAGGGCATGCACTCCAGCCCCCTCATTTTCAGTGGTCTAGTGGTTAAAGTGAAACCTTACCTCTTACTGAGAGTTAAGACTATCCATGATTTGTAGTCAGCAGAGTTCTTTGTATTAAAACAAGTACCTGCTGGCTATAGAGCTAGAAGCTGGGACTTTCTGCCTCTTGAATACAAGATACTGTGCTGGGGATCACTTCACCAATATCTGATCTTGGGGTGCAAGACCTGGAGATGCTGCTCATTGGAGATGCTTGCTGTTGGGAACGTGTTGAGAGCTGTGATCTAGAAGTCTCTTCTGTCTCTTCTGGGGTGAGGCACTCTGCGGGCAATTCTACAATTTGGATTGTTAGAGAAATACTCCTGTAAAGCATTCCAGTTAAATGTTGGCTGGTACAATGCCTTAATGATGGGGGGGTGGGGAGGGTGTTTGCTTGTTTTGGTTTTTTTTAATGCCTTAAAAACCAATTATGTGACAGGTTTAATAAACTTGTCCCTTAAAATTCACAAAAAGTTGCCAGACAACAGATGTTATATCTAAAACATGGGGGAAGCTTTTCTGCATCATCTTGTTTATCTAGATTTTTTTTTCTTGTTCCCTGAGGCAGCAGGAAACTCTATACTTTTTCATGACTGCTGTCTACAGCATGGTCTCTTTATTTAAAAAGCTAAGCATAAACAGCTTGGAAATCAGGATTCCCATCCTTCATTAATTTTTCTTTTCCTGTCTGAGATTCCTCTACTCTGTCTCATAACTCTGTGCCTCCTAAAATTTATGTTAAACATAATTTCTTATTTTTCACACCATATTGTGGAGACTGCTGACTCCTGAATGTAAAACCTCTACCAGCAGTAACATGGAAAAGCCTTCTTTGCTTGTGTAAGAGAAGTGAATATGAAGTCTCAATGCAGTCTCAATTGAGGTCATATCCATGGCAAGCTACAGGGCATACAGTGTAATTGGGAAAACAGCAGCAGCAGTGTTTCTGTTCGTTTGTAGATAGGAAGAACTTTTTTTTTCTTTTTTTGCCTCAGTAATAGCAGGGATTTTATTTAGCTGGTTGCTATAACACAATAAATCACACTTTCATGCTCCAAAATTTGATCTTTTAAAAATATATTTTGCAATAGTTAGTTACAAAAGCATTCTTTAAAATTTACTGATTGGAAGATACTTTCTGCCAGTGAGCTTCTCTCACTACCATGAAGACCCAAAATTTTAGGGTGGTGGCCAGTTAAAGGACAACACAGCACAGCTGAGTTCAGTTGGTTGCTAAAATAGTCAATCATGTAATGAGAGATGTGTGGTACTCTGGCCAAATTTGGAAGAAAATCATTGAGGAGTTCTTGACATTTGTGTCAAGGCCTATTTAATGTAATTTGTGATCCCCTTATATTGATTTATTTTGTTTTGGTTTATTCTCCTTTTTTTGACTGCTCTTTCAAGAACACATCTTCCATACAAAACACACACACACGTATACATAAAAATGTATACATTGACATTAAAATACTTGATTGTATACATCTTATTTGAAGGATTTGTGAAGCTGTATTGAAAGTTACTGTGAGAGTATCTCTGGAAAGTTACTCTGCATATCATTCAATTAAAGAGCCAGTACAGTGGTCCTACGTACTAGAGCAGAAATATTAGAAAGTTACTGTGTGAACAATTTGCCAGCAATGCAAGGACTGAAATATATCCTATTTAACAGTTCCATCAATGGCCTGTATAAGTCATAACCTCTTTGTGTACAGGTTGATGAGAACAAACATCTAAATTTGCTGTATAAACCGCTAGTTGTCAATTGTTCATCCCGTTTTCTTGAGTCAGTGTTTCATAGCAGACTTTCGAATTATTTTTTTCTGTGGTCCTCTTGTGACTCTTTGGTGCCTGAGGTAGTGAATTATACCTGTTTGTCCTTCTCTACAATAATATAACTTGCTGGAAGACTGCATTCCTCCAGCATGCAGAGCCACCCTTTCCACCTTTTCTTTATCTCTTAGACAAATTATACACACCTCAGAGGAGACTACAGTTATGAAAAATATCCCCAAAAGTTTTTAGATGATCTTTGGTGACCTCAGAGTAAATAACAAATATTTGTCAAGCTTTGCAGATTTGTCTCTGTGTTCCTTGTTGCTATTTTTCAGTGAACCTTTTTCATGCTTTCAGGAGCTTACTGTCATAAAGATGCTGATCTGTAGGTATTAGGCATATAGCTCCTTCTTCCTGCTCTCTGTGGCTGTTGATCTATCATCCTGGGAGGCTGACGGAGTACAGGAGCACAGAATGAAAGGGGAATTTATGAAGGTTGTGTTGCCTAAGCGGTGTTAGCAAAGGGAAACTCTTTTATATGTAATGATACCCAAGGAGTGTGTGTTTGAGGTGAGATAAATTACAGCAGACTTATTAATGAGGACACAGTGGCAGAGTGACAGCATCCTGTACAGGGAGGATCCTAATGACTAATGTCGCTCTCCAGGAGGCTGCAGTGAGGCTGCCATACTGTTGGTCAATCACTCTTTGACTGTAAGGAATCAGAGGCCCCGGCTCCTGTTGGGTAACTGGTGCATCAGGGCATCATTGTTGATTTTGGCTGAGCAAGGAAGCTAAAAGCCATCTCCAGCATGGACCAACTTTGCAACACCAAAAAAAAGAAGTCAAAGAAAAAAGAAAAAGGAGACAATAACTAAATACCTCCATAAACTTGGAACAAAAGATTAGAATGCTTTAATTCTAGGAAGTTTTTTTGCTTTACATTTGGACTTGGGTTCATATTCTAACATGTTGTGTGAATAAATCCAGCTAATAAACAGGGTACAATGTGTTGAGAGATGAACACATAAAGACCTTAGGATCATTTTAGCCAGATAAAACTAGAACTATATCAAAAATTTAAAGATAAGGTGCAAAAATGCCAGAAAACTATTTTTTTTTTTTTAAATCAGCAGGGCAACAGCTTCCTTTTGATCAACACAGGATATCCTGTAAAAGCACAAACTTGCAATACCAAAGCTTGCATTTGGTGTTTCTGCTTCCCTGTAGTTGTTGATCAAGGACACAACTCTTCAGATGCCTGACAGGTAGAGCTTTGCCAACAGAAGTCAGTAGCTTAGACCTGGCCATAATTACCTGATGGTATCCCTATTAAGTGGAATTACCATCCCCATTAAACAGCAGTTATTGCTATTAGGTATCATTAGTCTTAAATTGCTTCCTTGGGAAACATCTCAATTAAGCAAATTTCCCTGTTAAGTGCATCCTGATTAACTGAAGTGTACCATACTGCTTTGTTTCTTCATGTACCCACTTCAGTAGCCTTCATCCCTCATTTACAACTCTCATACAAATTAAGTCTGGCCTTTCTAAGATTCACTAAAACAGTACACCCAATTGAAGTACTGACTGCAAGAGACCTTAATTTTTGCTGTCTTGCCAAATTTTATTAGTAGTATTTGAAACTCAAGTTCCACTCTTGCAAGGTATTAATCTTCCTTTTTCTTTTTTTTTTTCTTTTTTGGGATTGTGTATTTATTTTAATTTGTGTGTAATTCTCCTATAACAGAGTGAGGGCACATTTCAAGTTCAACAAAGACTGTGAATTATGGCCATGCAAAACAATGAGTGATGTAATTTTATTCTCTCACGTATTTGTAGAGAAAACCATAAAAATAATTCTACTGCTAAAATGATGTCATTTTTCTCCCTCTGGAATGTTTGTGCTTCAGAGGTCAGAGGCAGTGGTTTTAAAAACAACACAGTAATGAATCTCACCACTTTTATTTGTTGAAAGAGCAGTTTTATTACAAACATGTTAGAGGTGGAAATAGAGCCAGATGTATTTAATGCGGTTGTTAATTCAGAGTTCAGATTTTAACAGTTAGCATAGTCCTGAATGATGCTCGGGGAAAAAAATCCAAACAAACCCTTAAATCAAATCAAGCCTTTCAGTCAAATTTGAACCCATGAATATTCATATGCCTTGAAGAGAACTTAAAAATGGAACAGCATTCTTTTAAGAAGTTATTACATGTTTTTAAACTTAAAATGGTTTGCTTATGTAGCAACTTCTTATAAATACAAATTATACTCAAGCCATACAAATAAAAAAAAGAGTACACATTAATAAGTCACCTTATTGAAAAAGGAACTGTTTTCCTTCTACTTGTAAGAATAGCCTTCAGATGCAGCTCAAATTCTTTCTTAACACTAAATAAAAAATTTATTATAATTTCTTGTAATCTGTCTTGTCACTGAATTCAACTCAAAGGCACAATACCTGTACAATTTCTCAGAGTAGTCATGCAGAAGAAAAGAAAATGTCAAATGTACTCATTCAATTCTTGCAGTGATTCTCTGGGATGCTGGATGTCAACCTAGAAATACTAAGTAACTTGTTCTTTTTGACTTCTGAAGTTTTGCAATGGTGAGCACACATACACACAAATTTATTTCTGAGAATATTTGGGAATGTTACCTATTAAGCAACCCCTCTTCCTTGCTGGAAAGCTGACAAGGCAGTAAATCAATATTTTCCATGAGAAGACTTTTCAGAAGAGTAGTTTTCATATTTTTGTAACCATACTGTATTTTATCTGGATATTTTCATAATTCTTCCTAGACAAGCTTAATGCAGTCTAATACGATTTTTAAACATTTTTCACCCTAAAAGTCAAGAGGTACCACTGCAGTCATCTCTTTTCCTTTTCAATAAAAGAGATGGGAAATTGTCTATAAAAATAAATCCTTTTTTTAAGAAAAATTGAATTAGAAGTAAAAGACATGCTCTGATCTTAAAATTGCAAGTTGTGGAGAACTCATGGCAAAACATGATAAACTGTCCAAGTGGTATCACTATTCCAAAAGGAGGTAAAAATGTGCACGTGTTTTTGCTTGGAATTTATTTGCCTTCCATTTCCAGTCCCTGGGTTTTGTTAACTAAACTGAAGAAGATGTTTCCCATTCTTAAAGACTGTACAAATACTCCCTGATTTCTCTCATATAAAGTCATCTGCTTGATCTCCTTGAGTCTTCAAAGTATATTTTCAAATTCTTTAATAACTCTCATAACTGTTTGAATTCTCACCAATATTCTTCATTATATGTAATTAACAGAAATGTCCAGTGGAAAAAAAAAAATAAAAAATTGTGACACTGTCACCCCAAGGTTAGCCTTCTTGGCTAATCTTCAGATTGGCAACTTTCATTTGAGCAAAACGGACTACTACTTTCCTTCCATCTACAAAGAATATGTGTTTTGGGTTCTTTGTTCCCTGCTGTCATGTGTGCTAGGTTGCAGAAGAAGAACCCAGTTCAAAGTGTAGATGAAACTGAGATAAGGAACTTTGTGATAAATATGCATAGCAGTGGCCTTGTGATAGCCATGGAAGAACTGAGGAATTGAGCTTTGGCTTTCAGCCGCTATCTCAGCAACCCATCACTCATCTATCTGGATCTAGCCAGGACCTTGTATGCAAATCCTGTGTTGCCAGATCACTGAACTTCCACCCCATGTCCCCTTCTTAGCCAGTGGTGCTACATTTAAGGCAAAATATTCAACTGAGCCATGACTAACCTCCTACTGGGTTTGTGACGCTATCTTCAGCAATGAATTCACTAAGAAATAGTCTGCTTTGCCTCTTGATGTGGTCAACCTGAGAGTTATTTGCTTGCTCCTGGCTCATATATGAATTCAAATGTGCCACATGCTCTTGTTTCACACTATTTGCAAACTCAGGCATTATTGACTCTTTTTTTTTTCTTTTTTTAGGTTACTGAAGAAAAACAGATAGTATATGGCAAATAAATGTCTTGGACTTCTGTAGACTTGTCTCTAATAAATCATGCCATGATAAATCACTTGAAATTGTTTGCAAGGTACCATCTAGATAGGATCCTCTTGTGCCATGTTAAAGTTGTGCATCTTTACACTTTATTTCACAAGATGCCACATAGTAATTTACATTAAAGTTACCTGCGTGTGAGAAAAATGTTTAATCATAAGAAATTACATCAGCTTAGTGTGACAGTGGACAGGTGTTGTTTAACATCTTTGTTAGCAACATGGACAGTGGGATTGAGTGCACCCTCAGAAAGTTTGCCAACAACAATAAGCTGTGTGGTGTGGTCAACATGCTCGAAGGAAGGGATGTCATCCAGAGGGACCTTGACAGGCTTGAGAGGCAGGCCTGTGTGAACCTCATGAAGTCCATCAAGACCAAGTGGAAGGTCCTGCACATGGGCCAGGGCAATCCCAAGTACAAATACAGGCTGGGCTCAGAATGGATTAAGAGCAGCCCTGAGGAGAAGGACTTGGGGGTGTTGGTTGATGAGAAGCTCAGTATGACCTGGCAACTTGTGCTTGCAGCCCAGGAAACCAACCTTATCCTGGGCTGCATCAGAAGAAGCATGACCAGCAGGTTGAGGGAGGTGATTCTCCTGCTCTACTCCACTCTACTCATGAGATCCCACCTGGAGTATTGCATCCAGCTCTGGAGCCCTCAGCACAGTAAAGACATGGGCCTGTTGGAGCAAGTCCAGAGGAGGGCCACAAAGATGATATGAGGGCTGGAGCACCTCTTCTATGAAGAGAGGCTGAGAGACAGCCAATAGGCTGAGAGACAGCAAACACAGGATATTCAGCCTGGAGAAACGAAGGCTTCGGGGAGACCTTACAGCAGCCTTCTAGTACCTGAAGAGGGCCTACAAGAAAGCTGGAGAGGGACTTTTTGCAAGGGTATGTAGTAATAGGACAAGGGGTATTGGCTCTAAACTGAAAACAGGTAGATTTAGATTAGATATAAGGAAGAAATTTTTCACTAGGAGGGTGGTGAGACAGTGGAACAGGTTGGCTGGAGAAGTGGTGGATTCCCCATCCCTGGAAGTGTTCAAGGCCAGGTTGGATGGGGCTTTGAGGAACCTGGTCTAGTGGAAGGTGTTGCTGCACATGGCAGAGCGGTTGGAATGAGATGATCTTTAAGGTCCCTTCCAGCCTAAACCGTTCTATGATTCTATGGTACATCTTTCTGTTGGCTTCTGACAAAATTCTTCATCACAAATTCTGTTGTGGCTCAGGTGATACAGCTTGTGATACAGTCATCAGTTACACCAAGTTATATAGAGCAATTGTAAAGTATTTCTGACTCCTTTTAGCTTTCCACATCAAACACTGTTATTTAACATAATGCCACTCAACTTTATCTTTTAAAAACTAACCTTAGGACTTGGCAGTTAATTACATTGTACTAAATCAGGAATTTTTACTTTTATTTTCCTGAATGACCAGCCTTGCACTAATACAGAATGTTGTTTGGCTCAGACTTATATTAAGTTTGCACTTAAAGGATTTAACAGGAAAAATGCTATAATCAGAAAAACATATCTCTTGGTAAAAGAAGAAAAATGGAACACTGTTAAATGACCTTTAGTGGTAGCTGGCTATCCCATTTCTGTACGCTGGACAAGGGCTGGGAGCTGAGCAGTGGTGAAACATCAAGCTTCAACAGAAAGGAAAAAAGACTCCTGTAGCTTACACTTTTAGTCCTTCTATTCTTTTTCAGTACACACATTTTCTTGGATAAAAGTTTTTCTGCTTGAATAAATGGGAAGAATGGCTGTACCATGTAAAGCGTTGTGGAAGTTATTGTGAAAGGTAGAAAGAAAACCCACATTTCAAGCTTGCCCCAAACAAATGAAAATCCAGAGGTTTCTTATAATTAGAGACATAAGTCCATGGAATTGATTGTTAGGGGAGTACACGGATACCAATGAGTCAGTACTGAATTTTTTTTTGTAGGAATTGCACCATTACTCTTAAAGGAAACATTTGAAATGCTGGCTAGTATATGACTGAAATTTTAATCGCAAAAAAATATAGATAATCAGGGATAGAAGCTAGATGAAAACAGAAACTCGCATTTCCACATGCTATTAATCACTTCATATTGAAGGCTGTAAGTTACTGTATGTCATCTTAGGATGCTATAAACCTTAAATGCTTTCTACAAAATTTATCAGAAGTGTACAAAAGTTAGTTTCTTAATGAAGAAAATACTAGGGAAAGCTTCTTTGATCTGTGAAAAAGTGTGTTAGACAGACAACGGCTTTTTGGTTTGCCCTGAAATATCCATGTCCTGTGATGAGCACCATGTAGCTTAGCATGTCTAATGTGTATTTGCATTGTGGTACTAGTGTCATCACAGCTGTCTGGTGGATCTATGCCTGACATCCATGGCTATTTGCTTTTACAAGTACTAGGAAAGAATACTTTTTATTTTGTTACATTTCAATCAGATATAGTTGGGCAATGATGTGATATACCCAAGAAAATGAAGGAAGGAAGGGGCATATTTAGAAAGCAAAGGTGCTGATGAAAAGTGAGTGCATTCTTGCATGCTAGGCTACAAATGTCACTTTAAAATTGAATTTGCTGTTGTGTTCCCAGAGAAAGGGAAAAATTACACCTTTCCTTGGTTTTAGGGTGGCACCTGGACTTGTGATGATTTCACCCCCTGAAAATTACCTCCAATTTCTAACCAGAGTGTTATAAGCAGCAAAATCATTTATTTTATTTGTTTATTGTTGGTTGGTTTTAGTTTCTTTGATTCATCCTCTATAATTATTTAATTCAATCTTGCCATCCCAGAAGGGAACAAAAAAAACCTGTATGTTTCATTTTTGTGGGACAAATCAATAATATATTTTGCATGAAGTTTTCTTTAGGTAACCATAGAAGAGGCGTTTTTGTATAATATTACTATCCTTAATGGATCTTGTCCCTGTGTCCATTGTAGCAGTCAAGTTCACACAGACTAAATTCTACTTAAATCTCCACCTTTACGAGTCTACTATTTGGCTGGCTCAAGGGCAGCTCCCTGCTCATCACCAGTATCTTTTGGGAGTGAAACAATAACTTCCTTTAAAGAAAAGTCTGACATGGTCTAAAGAAGAGCCCCCTGCAGCATCTACTCCAGACCGTCTATATGGAAGCACATCATTCAAAGAGACTCCCTAGGGAGTAAAATTAACTGTATGCATATAGGGATGTAAGTAGAATTTAATCAGTCTGAATTTGGCCTTATTTGTTTGGTTACTAGAGGCGATGAACAATGTTGTTCATATAGCTCCTAAAAAAACAATGTTCACTGCAAAAATGTCACTTATCAGTGTGTTATTTTTGAGTAATCCTCACACTGTTTTTTTCAGATGGAAATGTGTCTCATAACTGTGGAAAAGACAAAAGAATATAAATGACTGTTGTCAAACAGACTAACATTTAAAGCAGGTAACATCTTCACATCTTCTGTGTGCTATGGCATCTCTCCATAGCTATCCTAACTTCACTTAAGACTTGATTCTGGATGCAGCTTTTATTTTTTTGCTTGCAGAAGTGGCAGAGAGATCAGACAATACACTTCTATATATTTTCTGCTCCAGATTTCTGCACGTCTGGACAAAAGAAGTGGAAAAAGATGAAACCTTCCTTATTTGGAAGAGATGAATTTGCAGAAGGAAAAATGATTAGATTTTTGACTCTTGTTATGTTGTCTTTTGTTCAAGTACTTGCAAGCGGTCTTAATACTTTTCTGGTACGTCAGTTACAAATGCACTTTTTCCTTTCCATAAAGGAAGACATTTGAGGCTTACCTGGACTTTTAAGCATCTCAGTTCCTTTAAATCTCTACTATTATTGAAGTACTACATTAGTCTTGTCAGTATGCTGAGCACTGTATGCATTGGTAATGTTTAACAACAATTTTATTGACTCTAATACTTTATAGGCAGCACCTACTGGATTTACAGTTATATGGGCAGTTATACTGGGTCTTTCTGTATGAACTTTCCACAGAGTATAGACATATCTTTGTTTTTTCTTTTTTATTTTATTTTTATTTAATGGCTTGTCAAATGAGGAAAATCACAGATTGAATATTAAATTTTCCACTTTTCTCTCACAATTTGCCCTCTCCAAAAACCTCCTAAAATTGGATAGATGTGATGGAAAGGCTGGGAGTTATGCATTTGAAACTATTAATCTGCTGTGCTATAGTAAAACGACCGTGAATGTGGTTCTGGTATATATATTTAAAGACAGATTTTGCTACCCCTACGTATTTTGAATAATAACTTTGCTTTGCAGCTGATCTTATATAAGTTAACGGGGCTTCTTGTAGAATTATACACTGTTTAACAGAATATGATCAGAATTTCATTGTTATTGAGGTTAAAGAAAAATTCTTTAGTCATAGAATGGAAATTAAAATATTGGCATAGATTAGAAACTGAGCAAGACAGAAAGCTCAGTTTGGGGCAAAAAATCCCCAAACCCTCCCAAAAAAAACCCCAAACTAGAAAAGATTATTAAAGAATCTCCTGCTGGACCAGCCTAAAAGGCAGAACTGGGTACATGAGAAAAAATCATCTGAATTGTGTGTGTCTTAAAAGCTATAGCTTATTGCTTGGGCAGATATCTCAACATCATTGTACATCACACAGTCAAAATATTAGCTTGCTGTGGGACAGTAGCTCAACAAGCCAACAAAAAATTGTGAAGCGTGAATAGTGTGCAAGAAATGTACTGAAAAATACAATATTGTAAAACACTGATGTATTATTATTGGTATGTTCAGCACTATTCACCTAAACTTGGATTACCAAAAGTACTTAATAATTTTCCAAAATATCTTTTAAGAATCTGGGATAATATCTCCATAAAGATAACACAATATCAGAAATCATTATCCAGAGATAGCATAAAAAGCAGTAGCTATAATAGAGAAATTTTCATAATCTCTCATCTGATGAGTTTAAATAAAAGGAAGTGAGAGGCAAAGGATTCTGCTAATTAACAATACACTCTGTTTCACTGAGAGGTAACTTACAGTGAATTCATGCTCTCCAACATGAGAAGCTTGAGCCACTGAGATGTTGGTGTGAGACCAGCAGAGGTCATGCAGGTCTACTGTGAGAACCAGGAACCTTTGGAGTGGCAGCTGGAAGCTAGGCAAGATATCTTAAAGTACCCAAATTGACAATAGGTGTTCATGGATGCATACTGAATGTAACTAAATTCAGAAAGTTCTCATTAGGAAATGATGCCTTCTGGTTCAAAAATAGAGCTGGACCTCATCTGAAAGAAGTAATTTAGGTGAAAAAACCCAACGTATTATTTACCTTTAAAATGTGATTGTATATTTAATAAGGGTATACACATTTTTTCTTCTAACATAACTAATCACTTAGCTAACAGGCCAATATGCTTTTAAAACTTAGTTAAAACTTTAAAAAAGAAATTAATTACTTCATGTGTTAATTAGGGGAAAAATAAGCAAGACATGAACATCACTTTTAGATTTTTGACATGAGTGAAGCATTATGTTAATCTAGTCTTGACCTTTATATCAAAAATCATGGAAATACTTTGAGATCTCGACTTTCTAAATGGTTGAAAAATGTGCATAAATATTAGCCCAGTCATCTGGAGTCTGACATTTACTTGTTGACAAATGAAAAAAAAAAAAAAGGTGGGATGTCCATTTTCTTCCTTTTTTATTTAATTTTTCATTCCAGGCACATGAAGACATATTTATGAGAAATTCAGAAGTAGGAAGCAGTAGGATTTGCAAGAATTGTGCCAGCTAAATATTGCTCATATGTAGAATCATAGAATCGCTTACGTTAGAAAAGACCTTTAAGATCATCATATGAAGTACATAATTTAAAGACTTAACAGATGTAGTTATTTTTTTCCACATAATCTTAAGTATGTTGCAAGTTTGAAATAATGAAGAACCAAGGGGCCATAATGATTCTAAAAATGGAATTTTAATATGTAACTAATTCTATCGTGGAATTTGTCACACTTAAAAAGTGATTCTCAATTAAACCTTTTCATCTGAAATGTGATCCAGAAGTGCTGAAGAACAGACACCTCCCTTTTGAGTATTCTTTCCTTTTTACATTTCTGAAGATGTAATGTTTCTTAAAAATTAGCAGAATAACCTCTGATTTCAGGTGTTAGAAG
The DNA here is from genome assembly GCF_000687185.1 of Egretta garzetta. Classification (NCBI taxonomy): domain Eukaryota; kingdom Metazoa; phylum Chordata; class Aves; order Pelecaniformes; family Ardeidae; genus Egretta; species Egretta garzetta. The sequence continues at coordinate 1,952,296 of NW_009260616.1, forward strand.
AGGAAACTCCTGTCCCTGCTTTGTTCCCTTATTATTTAAGCTTCGAACTTCAGTATTTATATTGATATTTTTATTTTTGAGAGAAGCATGCATTTCCTAAGCCTTTTGGGGTGAGTTTATGATTTTCCACCAGTTCAAAATGTTATTTTGGAGGGAAAAGGAATATCCATGGTTTTCTGTTGGGTACTAAGATTCCAGACTCCAGATTATTACAAAATAAGGCAAATGTTTGATACTGGATTTTTTTCTGTATTAGATGAGACAGTACATTATTGATAGGCCAATTAACGTGTCTTGCATTTGAATTATTGTGCAAGTAGGTCCTCTGGGAAAAGTCTACTTATTTACAGTTGAAATGATCTGCAAATAAACTCACTAAGAAACTTCAATATAATGTTTAGCCTGGAGAAAAGGAGGCTGAGGCGAAACTTCATCACCCTCTACAACTGCCTGAAAGGAGGTTGCAGTGAGGTAGGTGTTGGTCTCTTCTCTCAAGTAACAAGCAATAGGACTAGGGGAAATTACCTCAAATTGCACCAGGGCAGGTTTAGGTTGGACATTAGGAAACATTTTTTCACTGAAAGGGTTGTTAAGCATTGGAACAGACTGCCCAGGGAAGTGGTTGAGTCCCCATCCCTGGAGGTATTTAAACGACGGGTAGACGAGGTGCTTAGGGACATGGTTTAGTGGTGGAATGGGAGGGTTAGGTTAATGGTTGGACTTGATGATCTTAGAGGTCTTTTCCAACCTAAATAATTCTATGATTAAAAGGAGACAGAACACTGAAACTGCAGCCGCAGACTATATAGATTTTTGGATTTAATCTCTGAGGTCTATAAAAGAATTAGAAAATCAGTGATATGGGCCTCACTTTGTACTAATGGGAACAGCTACACTACCATCAGTGACATATTTTAGCTTTATACCAGCTGTGGGTCAGGGTTATTTTTTTACTTATATTGCAAATCTGAGATAACTACGTCTTAGGGAAGAAACCCAACCCTGTAAATTCTCTAATAGGTGATAAGGGAAACAGGAGATGAAGTAACTAAAAGCACAATTTACTATGTTTGAGTTTGCTCAAGACTTAGTATTCAAGACCAAGTTGCTAATAGTTTTGCAAGAGTTTAATTAGTTAATTAGTTAATATCAGGTATTCCCTGATAAATTGTTATGAAAATGCAAAAAAAAAATGCTCAGCCAAAAAAAACCCTTGGTGTTTGGGGACAGGGTGGAGGAAGAGCACAAATTTTGGGAAGAAGCAATGGATAGGAACAATAAGGGGACAGGATGAGAGAATGTCAAGGTGCAATTGGGGTGTAAGAGCAACAGCTACAGAGCTTAAAATCAGGCATCAGGATGGTGTTATGCAGAAACCAAATCACTGCACTAAAAGAATATGAAAATATCAACATTTGACTCAGAAAACTGCATATAACACCCTGACTTTTTAAATAATAAAAAATTCCTTTGTATTTGAACTCACAAAAGCAAGTAGACTCCAAAGAATGGAAGGACTATGTATTGAACTAAAGCAAAATGAGCAACGATTCTTAGTTGCTCTCCACTCTATGAACTAGCTCAAGAGGTGATGAGTGTGCCAGTTACTGGCAGCAGAGCAATGGCAAATCTCATGAATCTTGATTTCTGGAGGAAAAGAGGCTAAATGAACCTGCTTTCATTCTCTGCATGCACAATATTTCCTCAAGTCAGTAAGATATAAGTAGTCCAAGTTATTCTCTATCCCACTCACCATGAAGATACGTGATATCTGTTGATCTATCATAAGTAAAGTAACTAACATAAAGCGTGCAGTAGGTGCTCAGTGCTAAGTGCATCATCCACTTTAGGTTTATAGATGAGCTGTTCAACAGTAGCAAGACATGTGTGCTCCTGTCACCATGCCTAAGCCATCTCTGAAAGGGTATGATTTGGGATGTGAGGCAGAATGTAAATCATACAAAATTATGGTAGGGAGGCAAGAGAGGAGGAAGATCTGGTGTCCTGTTTTGAGAAGTGGGAGGAGGTGGAATGGGGACATCATAAACAGAAGAGGAGTAGGGCATTGGAGGCCTGATTTGAATGGTAAAAACAATTTTGAAAATGGGATTTTGACAAAATTTGAGGGTGGAAAAGGGATAAATATTTTTTCATAAAATAGAAATAGATCATATCATCAAAGCTGGCTTGGGGTCATGTATTGATGTGTAAACATACAGATCTTTAGATGTTCCCCAAGCTGCAACTTAACTGAAATAAAGCTTGAGGAGTTTTTACTGGAAACAGGAGACTTCTTTACCAGAAACAAGAGAGAAATCTCCAGTTAATAGTTCCTAGACACCTGATTTCCAAGAAGTG
>NW_009260616.1:1954691-1964820 GCF_000687185.1 Egretta garzetta
ATATGCCACTGCAGTTTTTCTGAAGTTTTACATCCTTTTTGGAGCTTCTTCAACAGGATTTGTGCTTGTTGTGATGATGTGTTGATGCTGAACTTCCTGCCTCAATTCCAATCTCTTTTTCTTTTCACACTTTGGGATTTGAGACTTCATAGCTAGGTAAGGTTAGATAAGTTTCCTTTAAGTCCCATGTATTCTTCTTACCTTAAGGGAAAATCTTGGTGCCTTGTTGCAGAGCAGTTGTTACTGATGCTCCACAGGCAGCAGTGATATATGAGATGCCCTCTATCAATTTCACACAAGGTTAGCTTATAGTCACTTTCAGAAATGCCTTCCTATTTAAAAAAAAATAAAAAAGGCATCTGCTTTTCTGTTTTGCATAATACTAATAATTCTGTAATTATAGTTCATTAACATGCACATGCACATGGTGTTTTGTTCTGTTTTGTGGTCTGACATATATAAATCTCACTACTATTTGGAAGATCATTTAAAAATAAACCATCATTGAACAAGAAGCCAGAAATATGTGACAGGCTCTATTCAGAACAGAATACTCACATTTGTCTTGGCTGGGGTTTAGCTGCTGTTTAATAGACTATTAGCTCCAATTTGCTACTGCTTTATTTGTGTCAATGCACTCTGATCTGAGCATTTTTGTGAACTGTTTTGCCCTGAATATAACTAGGAAAATATTCCAAAAATGCCACTCAGCAGTGAGATGCAAGTTGAACTTGTGTGTGCTTGCCATTAATTACAAGACGCTTTCTACCCCTGACTGGAAGCTTTCAGATGCACCATTTTTAGTGAGAAAAAGGAAAACCTGTACCACTTCTTCAAGACTGTGTTGATTCTAAATTTTCCCTAGAAACTTTCAAACTATTCAGAATTATGCTAAAAATGTTTACAGCCTCAGTATATTTAAACATTTTGTCTTTGCTGTACTATTTGAAATCATTTTCCATTTTTTGTCAAAATTAAGCTTTTAAAACTTTTTTTGTCCAATCTTCACCAGTCTTCCCCTACCAGAGTTGACACCCTCCCCCACCCTTTTTGTCTGCTTTGTTCCAGTGTTGAGCTGTACCTCATTTTTTACCTGATTTTTAATTCTTTAAATTTCTGATGTGAGGAAAATAACATTAACTGACATTTGACAATATTTTCCATCATGACTGCTTCCAAGTCAGTAAGTGTTTTGTGATCCCTCAAGAATCTGTGGAGGATGTTAGGGAGCACAAAAGTTGAAATCTCTTCTAATATAAAACCTACCTAAGAGGGTCTTATGCATCACCATCCGGACACAGCTCCCAAACAGCAGTCCTAGACCAGAAAGTTTCCAAAGAGTGTGTGTGCGTTCACCCTTCTGGTAGACAACACATATTAGGGGACCAGAAGAGCATTAGGCATGAGCAATTATAGTTTTATGGTACCTGTGCTTGACCTGGTGTTCTTGAGTTGTTCATAGTTTATCTCTGCTCCTGCAGTTATACACAGATTTTACTGTTGGTTATCAAGGGACAAAAGCAGACCAGAGAGCAACTGTTACCCTGCTTATGGCTGAGACATCTAGGTAAGTCAGAGCAGGATTTAATTTTGTGAGTTCTTAGTTTGAGTTTGACTTCAGCATCCCTGTCCTGCAGAGAGGATCCATCTCAAAAAAAACCCAACAAACAACAAAACAAAACACTGCTTTAACTCAAGATATCCCATGTTGGTGGACAGAGCAGATTACTGGCAAATGTGGACTGACTCTTCTTCAGGAAGAATAAAACTTAAAATTCAGGTCTCAGCTTCCTAACAAAGCCCTTGAACTATGAAACTGTTCTGAGAAAGCAGACAAGAAAGACCTAAGTTAACTGACTCCTTCATCTACTTGGGATCTTAGTATCTGCAGAAGTTTCCTTACACTCTCAACAAAGTCATAGCTCAACATCACCTAAATGTCCATTAATTACATTACTGCAGTACTTAGCTTTACTGGATTAAGTGTTTCAGCATTAGGTGAGCTACACTTGTAGTAGGTGAAACTGTCACTTAGATTTTTTCTAATAATTTTCTTCCCTTATTGCCTCTTAAGACTCATAAAATAGCAGGCAGAATTATTTGCAGTACCTAATTTGACATCTAAATAAGATAGTGCCTTTAAATCTGGGTCTGGAATTTGCTGGCAGATGTGGATATTTCTGTAAAGTGTGGATATCATAGACACAGAATCAGAATAATTTATCTTAGAAAGGAGCTGAGGAAGTAACACAATCCAATCACTCCCAGCACCCCTATCCCCAAATATAAGTGAAAATGAACTCTGCTGTGAATTACCAGCTCATTGCCCCAGTTGAGACCTGTATTTCAGAAGACTGGAAATACATTTTCTGCTAGGGAATCACCTACTATTCTGAATAGCTGGGGGACCCTGTCTTCCTGCCTTTCAGACTTCTACACCAAAGTCTCAAAAGAAGGTATAGGAGTTAGTTATCCTACCAGTTCTTACTGCTGGTGATTTTACCACAAAAAAGGTTTAAGGTGACAGAGTTTCTCATGGCCTCTGTTCCTCTTACACAACATGAAGAGGAAAAAAAGGTCCAAAGATAAACAAGGCTTCCTTGTCAACAACTAATTTCAGGCCAGTGTATTCAATTTAAATTGCTTGATGCCTGTCTGACAAACTCACAAGTCCCTTTTGAGATTGGGGAGGGAATTTCTAAAAGCAACCTCAGCCAACTCTAGTTTTAGCTTTGCATAGGCAACATGATCCAAAAATAAAAAAGTAGAAGTAAGGCAAAGTATGCATTCTATTTTTTGACTGTTCTGTACCAATGAATAAATGTAAAAAAGGCTGCAGGTAGCTTTAGGAAAACAAGTTTAGCAAGGATTTTAAAACATTTCTTGTTGAATATGAAAGCTCAGCGACTCTATACTCGTTATATAGAACTTTACGAAGGTCTGGACTTCAGCCAGCTACAGGAAAATGTTATTAAAGAAGTAAATGAAATGGCAGAGAAAAAAAAAATTATATTCCTGTGTTACTCAGTAAAAAAAATTCACATACTATTTATATATTTATACTACAAATATAGCTCTAGTTTTTAGTAAGATCTTACATCAGTGTGTGCTATGTGAATTTATATTACAGTTTAAGATAGTTTAGTAATTAACTTTTTAGAAAGACACCTTATGGACTAGTTTGGAAATAGTTCTTCATTGACCACTGTGCTCTGAAATACTCCATTATTGGTGTTTTCCTTCAGCATTAACACCGATGAGTGTTCCTGCAATTAGACATTCACCTTTTTCTCTTTCTTACCTGAGGCACAAGATTATATCAGTAATAACTTTAATCCACTGATCTGTTTCAGGCTGGAATGTTTCCTGTGTTTGACAAAATACTTTCAGCATGTCTCTGATGATATCCATAAGCATAGCGTAAATCAAACCACAAAAGGGCTGACAATGTGTTTTGGCCAGTTTAACCTAATCCATTGATATTGGTGTCTTTCTGTATTATCTGACGATCACTCCAAATTAGAGTTCCCTACCTTCCTGTCTGAAAGAAAGCTTAAATTATTCTTTTAATTCAGATGGGAGTGGGAGTGTTAGTGTAGGTGGGTTTTACTTGAAGTGAAGCAACAGCAGCAACGAGTTACATATGTTATTTTCCTTAAATGTTGTTGTGAACATAAACTGCCCTTAACTTCAGGAAGAACCAACAAGTGTGAATCTTTACAAGGCACAACATCATTATCTGTTAAGCAAGCTGTACATACTTCTGCTAGTCTACACAAAATTCTGCTGTTTAAACCCATTGAAATAGGGAAGTGCTTGGTATTACACTCCAATTATTTATGACTAATATATTCCATCATTTAGAATATTGGTGAATATTTCTTGCTTTAGCCAACCCATTCAATTCTGAAAATGGAAAACTGAATGGGTAGAAATAGGTCATTCTTCTGCCAAGCAACAGAATTCACTGTAACTATTTCCAGATTGATTATAAACAAATATGAAATAGAACATACCTGTTTTCCTTGACTCTGGCATTTTTTTAGGGATATGCATACATAATTTAAACAATTTATGTAATGTTTTCAAGCAGCATGGGGGAAAAAATCCAACTTCTTAAGGGTTGGTTAGTTGGTTGACTTTTTCCAAAAGTATACTTGTTAAATTTTTTTTGACAGTCATCAACAAAAGTTTCTTCCCTCTTTCTTCCCCTAGACTCCTGCTTGATTAAGGCAGCTTCCTTAGGCTGATCGTCTTAAGTAATCATCTATTAGACAAGAATAAAAAGGAAAATCTGAAAGAGCCTTCCAGGGTTAGGTGGAGGGAAAAACATGTAGCAAAAAGTCTAGTTCTTTCAGTGTTTAAGCTGCACTGAGCTTTCCCTGCTCATTACTGCACCCTGAAAAACATCACTGAGCCAAAACACTTTAAATGAAAGTCACAGACAGCTTTTCATTATTGCTCCATCAAAACAGCCCTTCTACATAATGCTTGGAAAAGTAGATCAAGTGGTGTTAAAACTGATTTACGTGTCCACACAAAGTACTGTAACAGAGGTCACATTACCTGTATGTTGCCCAACTTGACAGATACAAATTACGTATGTTCTCATAGCAGCGCACTCTGGGATACTCTGTGCAGTCCACAGCCTCAGGAGGGTTTAAGTAACTCCTTCCTGTGGAGAAAACACAGACAGTGCTTGTCCTTGCTCTTACTCTTTAGTACCAGTTAGTGGAGAAAAAAATCCCAAAGCTCTTCTGGGAACAATGCAGCTTGAGAAAGACTCTCCCAGAAGTCTCCCTTAACTACAAAATTGGAAACAGCAAGATCAGTCAGAAATGAGGGGCTAAAAGGAGTTGGTTATCACACATGTAGGAGAGGGATGTTGGATTCAACAATTCTTGGGTAATAGAGCTAATCATTGTGACTCTCTCAAGCATTTTATGCAACAAAATCCCAGAACATGAAGAGCTTTTGAAGTATGAAGCTGTATGACTTGTGTTTGGGTGTTGTGGGGTTTTTTTTTTGTTTTTTTTTGTTTTTTTTTTATATGAAGCTGTATGGCTTGTGTTTGGGTGTTGTGGTTTTTTTTGGTTTTTTTTTTTTTTTTTTTATTGTAAGGTAGTTGCCAGAAATTGTTTTGCAAGCATTTGCTGCCAGACTTCTGCATGGATATCACCAGTCTGTCAGGATAGGGAATTTACTCATTTGAGTTTGGTATCATAAAGTCTTCCAGAGTGAAAAGGTAGTACATTTGTAATATGACCAATTAACTTTTTCTGTTCATCTAACTCTGTTTTTTCTACAAGATTGTTACTGAGTGAATATGGAAAAGCTTACTCTGAAACACTCACTACCTTTTATGTCTCCTTAGCTTAAGAGAAAAGCACTTTTCTTGAGTTGAATTGGTGTTAGGCTTAGTAAATAAACCTAGAAGGTTTATCAGAAGCCTTCAGAAGATGTATTAGAGTTCTTATCCTGTTGTTTCTCCTGCTTTCATCCTCTCTCATGAATATTAGTTTAGTGAGAAAGAAGGGGGAACATGATAACCTTCAATCAAACTGTCAGTCTGAAGGAGGGTGAAAAACATTATAGCCAATCACTACAGGACAATTCAATGAAGTATAGTGTTAGAAATAACTCCGAAGTAGCAAAAAGTTGCCCAGCTATTTCAGGTTATAAGCACTTTAAGAGTGGATGGCTATGTTGTGTTGAATATACTTATGCCGTGCATTGCATGCATAGCTAAATAGTGATATTACCAGATCAATGTAAAGACATAATCAGAAAAAAAAGTTTTAATAGACATAGAGTAACCTGTAGTGACATAAAACTTTTCTGTAATATTATTATGCAGATCCAGCATTATATAGTATTTGCAAATGAGCTAATAATAGCACTTCCATGATTTATTTTGGATAAATCCATATATATCTCAAAAACACTCTCAGCAAAGCATCGTTATTGCTTTCTTAAATACTACTTTTGCCTACTTGAGCTTAACAAACAAATCTAATGGTATGAAAGAATTTAATTTCAGAGCTGAATGATAATTTGTCAGGCATGGTTAATTCACATAATTCAAAGTTAATTATGTTTGCGATATTAGAGAGTGCTGTAATTTTGTTCTGTTCAGCTGCAGCTTTTATTAAATCTTACATTTTGGTTAGGAAAGCCAGGCTTTAAGAGTGTACAGCAAATTAAAAAAAATGGCAAGGTATGGGGAAGGGTTTTTTAAGCACATGTTTTTGTTCATGTTCACATCCTCTCTTGTCTTACATCACATTGTCAATCCAAAACTGTCTGAGATACACTGAAATATTTACTTACAGTTCATCCTGTATGTGATTTCTTTCCAGTTTTCAGCATTTGGGAATGTTACAACTGATGTTTCCAAGCCACTTGATATACTAATATGCAGTGGGTTCTTCAGCTGTACTTCTTGAACCAAGCAGTACTTCCCCAGCTATATTCTTCTGTGGAAAAGAAAGATTGCACACAACAGAGATTTACAAAATCTGATAGAAAGTGTCAGAGGCCTTCTGACATTGGATCAGTTCATTCCATGGTTATATTTGTGGATTGATTAGACATGGGTAATTTTGTATTTAATAAATACATTTAATCAGAAAAAAAGGCATAAGATTCTGTACAAACTCTATTTCTAGAAAAGGAAAGGGAGCTGAATGTGTGAAATTGCTGGGTTCTTCACAATCTGAGAACATGGGGGAACTGTCTAGATTTGAAGGTGTTCACATGGGTTCAATCTCCTACTGAGTTTCCTCCTGCGTAATTTTGGTTATCTTTTTTTAGATTGATGTGACTAGGCTAAGGTGACCGATATGAATGTTATCTTCATCTGAGGTTGAATAGTCTTCCTTTTGATATATGCTATAGAATGGGAGCAAAATCATTGTCCTGCCTCACAGCAGTGCTGTGATGTTAAATACAACAAGTTGCTGATATTCTCCAGTCATGTAGCAATGTTAGTATTGAAGATAGATAGCTACTGCACCAAGGTATAGCAAAAGTGTGCTTGGTCTCACACTGTACTAGAGGTGATACAAATTTCTGACTCTTTTCATTATGGGGACTGATCCAAGTTCTTCTCAAGATTGGTTCTGTTGTCACTGCACTTTATCTGTGGATGCATATGTAAAACATTAGGCACCAGCAGCACAAACTTCTCTCCTTCTCAATTTTTTCACTGTGGTGTTTTTTCGGTTTGTTTGTTTTTCCTTGATTTAGCCTTTCAATTACAATTTTTAGTTTTGATTTCCTTATTAAAAAAGCTAGAGATGCTTTTATATTTACTCACACGAAAAACAAAACTGGCAAAGGACTGTAGGTTCTCAGAGTTGGGTACTTGAAAGGAAGAGGTAGCTACATAGGCCAAGGATTTACAGAAAATAATCTTCAATGAGCAGTCTCAGTTAACCATGGAAGCCCATTGTGTCCTGAATAAGGCAGGTTCCTATGACAAAAGCAAAATGGAACCCATTATTCATTAGCTCAGAGTCCGTCACATACTGATGAAGTCTTAACTGCATCAGTAACCCTTGTGTCAGTGAAGGAGGGAAGCCTGAGTAAAATCTTGAATACATAGCCTTAATTCTGATATTTCTTATCTTTTGCTGTTCTTTTAGTATAGTATTTGTGTGCACATTGTACACTTATATTTGGTCTCGGAGTTAATTGCATGGAGTATGTCATCACTGCCGTCAGACTGCAGGAAGCTGAGAAATAAACCAGGCCTTTGAAGCTAGCAATTTTATTAAAGTGCTAACAGCCAGTGAATATCTGCAGACACTGAGGACATAAGTCACTTAATGACTGTTAAACTTCCAGGCCAAAAGATTTCCACAGACCTGAGAATCCCTGCTGCAAGGAGGATTGTTATTGGAATGAAAGCTATTTTCTCTCCTTGTACCAAATTTAATCACATAGAAAGTTGTTCTTTTCCGTTAAATCTTCTTTCTCATGCTTTTGACAAAGCGAATGTAGTATTTGATTATGCTTGGGAAGAATGTTAGCAGGAAGAAAAGAAACTTCTGAAGAATGGTGAGATCATTTATGTGTAATTGCAGCACTGTGTCAGGCCCCAAGTTGGCTCTGAATGGATTTACTAATGCAGTCATCATCTTGTTGTTTGTAGTCAGAAGCCATGCTGCTTCCGCTGCAACCAGTAATAATAAAGTCACAGATAATTTTTCAGAGGAAAGATAGTTTCCTAGTATGTCTGACATCACTGGTAATGACTGGAATAAAATGTCAATGCACTGAACTTTCATGGGATGCCAAATATTAATATCCACAAATATAAGCTATTCTATTTCTTTGATTATAAATATATATATAAAATAAATATATAGTATAAAGATATATATTACAGGAAATGAATATGAAGGAATCGCTAGTGTAAAGGGATTGTCTGCTTAATGCAAATGATATTGCCTTCTCACTTAATGCCTCTTTGGAAAGAACTTGTAAACCAGGTCTCATTCTCTCATGGCTTTTCTTGAAATTTAGTGTCTGGCTTTCAGCAACATTTCTCCTTTCCACGCACTGAATATTTCTGAGTTTTGAAAATTTTTGAACTTCCACTAATAAAAAAGTGATATCTCTAAGGCAGTCACTGCAGTAAAGTTTTTTTCACACTGGTGGAAACAAGATGCAAGGAATCTATTTTTATTTTCATCACCTTCTCAAACTGTTGCATTTGTCTAATGCTAGTGCATTAGATGTGAAGAGAACTAGAACACAAATAGGTAATACTTGCCAGCAATGCACTTTCCAAGAAGCAGGGAGAGGATATAATTGGGAATGGAGAAATCTGGAATCCAGAAACTGGGTGCTGGGAAGCAGTATTTCTATAAGAAATCCTAGTGTTATAATGGTGTTCGTGCTCTCCTCAGCTGTGAACCACAAATGCAGGGGATTTTTCCCCCATCATCAAACTAGACACAATTTATTGCTCAAATTAATGAAGTTCATATCTTCTGGGAAGTCTCTAGTGAAGAACCTTATCAAAGTCCTTTCTTTTTCCTGAGAAAATATCCACATTTTTTTTTCTTTGAAATAAATAAATAATCAAACAACAATAAAACCAGGAAAACTGACTCCCTGTTTCCATAACTTTTGTTTGGATATAATAGAAAAATTATGCCCTCTAACACCAGAAAATATTTTGAAATCTGAGAAGATGAAATGTTTCTCCATCAGAATGTGATGGCACTTGATAAAGAGTGCCTCACACTGCAGGAGCCTGCTGGGGTAGTGCCTTCCAGCTTCACTGCTGGGTATTCACTGACAGAATTCATGTGACCATTTCCCTGGCAGCACGAGCAGAAGAGAGTGGGCTTGGGCTTGAGAGTCCATTGTATTACATTACAAGAAAACCTACAGATCTTTGCTTTTGCTCCTGTACTACTCTCGTAGCTACTCACAGATGACCAGGAAGCCCAGCCTACAGGGAAAGATGATTGCTGGAAGTAGAGGTTTTGCGGTTTGTATCACTTACCTGTGAGCTTAAGCACACTGCCCTAATTTATGTGTGTGTCCAGTGGCAAGCTGCTTGTTGTGTTTGATAACTTCAAATTTTGGATGAATTCTGCCAGCTGAAGTTCAGCTAAAAACTCTGCTTTGCATCTTATGTTCGAAACCTCCAGGAGCTCTAGTTTATCATCTAGTGACATGTAATAGCTGAAACAAATGTGAACAGACTTTGCAAAATAATTTCCAAAGCCAATTGTTTTTCACATTGCACAGTGTAAGAAAAATACAGATCTAAGCAAAACCAGGAAATGTCAAATGATTTCCTACTGCAATTTTCTGATTGTTATTGAGTGCTCTTTAGGATTTAGTCAGAATGCAGTATGGAGTCCAAGATACCACAGCATGCATGGCCCAGGACAGAGATTGGCTTTGTGGGTTGCTGAATCCAGTTTTCTGCTGATGGAGACAAGTGGCATCCCAGTTTATGAACCAAGCAGTACTTCCCCAGCTATATTCTTCTGTGGAAAAGAAAGATTGCACACAACAGAGATTTACAAAATCTGATAGAAAGTGTCAGAGGCCTTCTGACATTGGATCAGTTCATTCCATCGTTATTTTTGCGGATTGTTTATAC
>NW_009260616.1:1964852-2037047 GCF_000687185.1 Egretta garzetta
CAGCAGGAAAAGGCATAAGATTCTGTACAAACTCTATTTCTAGAAAAGGAAAGGGAGCTGAATGTGTGAAATTGCTGGGTTCTTCACAATCTGAGAACATGGGGGAACTGTCTAGATTTGAAGGTGTTCACATGGGTTCAATCTCCTACTGAGTTTCCTCCTGCGTAATTTTGGTTATCTTTTTTTAGATTGATGTGACTAGGCTAAGGTGACCGATATGAATGTTATCTTCATCTGAGGTTGAATAGTCTTCCTTTTGATATATGCTATAGAATGGGAGCAAAATCATTGTCCTGCCTCACAGCAGTGCTGTGATGTTAAATACAACAAGTTGCTGATATTCTCCAGTCATGTAGCAATGTTAGTATTGAAGATAGATAGCTACTGCACCAAGGTATAGCAAAAGTGTGCTTGGTCTCACACTGTACTAGAGGTGATACAAATTTCTGACTCTTTTCATTATGGGGACTTATCCAAGTTCTTCTCAAGATTGGTTCTGTTGTCACTGCACTTTATCTGTGGATGCATATGTAAAACATTAGGCACCAGCAGCACAAACTTCTCTCCTTCTCAATTTTTTCACTGTGGTGTTTTTTCGGTTTGTTTGTTTTTCCTTGATTTAGCCTTTCAATTACAATTTTTAGTTTTGATTTCCTTATTAAAAAAGCTAGAGATGCTTTTATATTTACTCACACGAAAAACAAAACTGGCAAAGGACTGTAGGTTCTCAGAGTTGGGTACTTGAAAGGAAGAGGTAGCTACATAGGCCAAGGATTTACAGAAAATAATCTTCAATGAGCAGTCTCAGTTAACCATGGAAGCCCATTGTGTCCTGAATAAGGCAGGTTCCTATGACAAAAGCAAAATGGAACCCATTATTCATTAGCTCAGAGTCCGTCACATACTGATGAAGTCTTAACTGCATCAGTAACCCTTGTGTCAGTGAAGGAGGGAAGCCTGAGTAAAATCTTGAATACATAGCCTTAATTCTGATATTTCTTATCTTTTGCTGTTCTTTTAGTATAGTATTTGTGTGCACATTGTACACTTATATTTGGTCTCGGAGTTAATTGCATGGAGTATGTCATCACTGCCGTCAGACTGCAGGAAGCTGAGAAATAAACCAGGCCTTTGAAGCTAGCAATTTTATTAAAGTGCTAACAGCCAGTGAATATCTGCAGACACTGAGGACATAAGTCACTTAATGACTGTTAAACTTCCAGGCCAAAAGATTTCCACAGACCTGAGAATCCCTGCTGCAAGGAGGATTGTTATTGGAATGAAAGCTATTTTCTCTCCTTGTACCAAATTTAATCACATAGAAAGTTGTTCTTTTCCGTTAAATCTTCTTTCTCATGCTTTTGACAAAGCGAATGTAGTATTTGATTATGCTTGGGAAGAATGTTAGCAGGAAGAAAAGAAACTTCTGAAGAATGGTGAGATCATTTATGTGTAATTGCAGCACTGTGTCAGGCCCCAAGTTGGCTCTGAATGGATTTACTAATGCAGTCATCATCTTGTTGTTTGTAGTCAGAAGCCATGCTGCTTCCGCTGCAACCAGTAATAATAAAGTCACAGATAATTTTTCAGAGGAAAGATAGTTTCCTAGTATGTCTGACATCACTGGTAATGACTGGAATAAAATGTCAATGCACTGAACTTTCATGGGATGCCAAATATTAATATCCACAAATATAAGCTATTCTATTTCTTTGATTATAAATATATATATAAAATAAATATATAGTATAAAGATATATATTACAGGAAATGAATATGAAGGAATCGCTAGTGTAAAGGGATTGTCTGCTTAATGCAAATGATATTGCCTTCTCACTTAATGCCTCTTTGGAAAGAACTTGTAAACCAGGTCTCATTCTCTCATGGCTTTTCTTGAAAGAATCTATTTTTATTTTCATCACCTTCTCAAACTGTTGCATTTGTCTAATGCTAGTGCATTAGATGTGAAGAGAACTAGAACACAAATAGGTAATACTTGCCAGCAGTGCACTTTCCAAGAAGCAGGGAGAGGATATAATTGGGAATGGAGAAATCTGGAATCCAGAAACTGGGTGCTGGGAAGCAGTATTTCTATAAGAAATCCTAGTGTTATAATGGTGTTCGTGCTCTCCTCAGCTGTGAACCACAAATGCAGGGGATTTTTCCCCCATCATCAAACTAGACACAATTTGTTGCTCAAATTAATGAAGTTCATATCTTCTGGGAAGTCTCTAGTGAAGAACCTTATCAAAGTCCTTTCTTTTTCCTGAGAAAATATCCACATTTTTTTTTCTTTGAAATAAATAAATAATCAAACAACAATAAAACCAGGAAAACTGACTCCCTGTTTCCATAACTTTTGTTTGGATATAATAGAAAAATTATGCCCTCTAACACCAGAAAATATTTTGAAATCTGAGAAGATGAAATGTTTCTCCATCAGAATGTGATGGCACTTGATAAAGAGTGCCTCACACTGCAGGAGCCTGCTGGGGTAGTGCCTTCCAGCTTCACTGCTGGGTATTCACTGACAGAATTCATGTGACCATTTCCCTGGCAGCACGAGCAGAAGAGAGTGGGCTTGGGCTTGAGAGTCCATTGTATTACATTACAAGAAAACCTACAGATCTTTGCTTTTGCTCCTGTACTACTCTCGTAGCTACTCACAGATGACCAGGAAGCCCAGCCTACAGGGAAAGATGATTGCTGGAAGTAGAGGTTTTGCGGTTTGTATTACTTACCTGTGAGCTTAAGCATACTGCCCTAATTTACGTGTGTGTCCAGTGGCAAGCTGCTTGTTGTGTTTGATAACTTCAAATTTTGGATGAATTCTGCCAGCTGAAGTTCAGCTAAAAACTCTGCTTTGCATCTTATGTTCGAAACCTCCAGGAGCTCTAGTTTATCATCTAGTGACATGTAATAGCTGAAACAAATGTGAACAGACTTTGCAAAATAATTTCCAAAGCCAATTGTTTTTCACATTGCACAGTGTAAGAAAAATACAGATCTAAGCAAAACCAGGAAATGTCAAATGATTTCCTACTGCAATTTTCTGACTGTTATTGAGTGCTCTTTAGGATTTAGTCAGAATGCAGTATGGAGTCCAAGATACCACAGCATGCATGGCCCAGGACAGAGATTGGCTTTGTGGGTTGCTGAATCCAGTTTTCTGCTGATGGAGACAAGTGGCATCCCAGTTTAAAATTACTCAAAGCCTATCCTAAAAACTATTAACATGATGTTCGGGAACATGACTCCTCTCACAAATGTAAATGTCCTAAATTGAGAAGCAGTTCACACATTTATTTTTGTATCCAAATGGGTTTGTTAGTTTAAGTAGTTCTTTTCCTCACCTAATATTTATGTTCACCTTAGTGTAGAAATAGGTAGGTAATATATCTCCATTCAAGCTGCATTATGCCATAGGTTCTGCTATAAAGAGTTTTGTTAATACATCAGTCCCCTTTATCATCCTTCTGAGCATGTACTTTTCTCATTTCCAAAGATATGGGAAAAGCTATTTTCTTGCAAATTTTAACCATCCTATTATTTCGTTCAGGTATGGTCTATTACCTTGCTGGTAGCACTTAGCCTTGTTTTTCATGCCCTCCCTGCCCCTAAACACAGGGAGTGGGTAAAAATGCATCAGCAACAATCATAAGATGGCCAATATGCAAAACAATTCCAGATACAAAATATGAAAAAATATCAACAGCTTGTCATAATTTTCTCAAGGAGTATGGGCTTTCTCTTCCTTCCCTGTTCAGATGGGTTTTCCTATATATTTTGTGTTGTGCAATTATTTCAGAAAACCAAAACACATGGAGATTCCTTGATACTGTTTCTTAAACCTTCTTTAGCCTTAACACAGTGAAGATCATTTAGGTATACATAGAAATTATATGATAGTTGAGAGTGTGATTTTCAAGTATAAGGAAAGATGTCAGCTCATTTGTCTAGGTTCTCACTATTGGGGGAAAAAAAAGCATAGTAGAAGTTATTGAAAGAAATTTAAATTCTGCTTATTAAAACAAGCAGCTGGGAAGCTAGAAAATAACTTTCTCAATTTTTAAGAACTCTTCCTGTTCCCTTGCTAAAGGAGTTATTTGCTCAATAACAAATGAAGTACTTGTTCAAGTAGTGTAGAAGGTAAAACTAATTGCTATTAACTACGGTCCTATTCTCCCATGCCATACTAATTTTCTGCTTGTTTTCTGAGTTTGGGCTGAAGCAGCAATTGCAATAGCAAGTATTAGATTACTATTATTATCTTTTTTCTTTTTTTTTTTGTTACACAGGAAGCCTCACTTGGCAGTGCTTTTTAATTTCTTACACAATATATTAGTACGATGAGGTGAGGTATTAGTCATTTTTGCTCTGTGAATCCTAACTGAGAATATATTTTTTTCTCTGTAGTGATTAGATGCCCCAACTAAAAGAAACCATCTCTCATACTAGAGATATATATATACTGAGAAGGCAGGTCTAATGAAATAACAGATCTACATGGACAAAAGCTGGGAAAAAGAGAACTTGATTATTTCCCATTTTACAGATGGTTCTACAGCTCAGTGAAAAAGCGAGCCAGATTTTCAAGCATTTAGCAACCTAAAGATGCAGATGGTGCCTTTGTGTTTTCCAAAGCACCTGTCTGTGCATTAATACAGCTGTGTAATAACTGGCTTTAAAAATCTGGGTTGGAACTGGTTGTCCAGCTTACACAGGAAATCTGCAGTAAAACTAGGAATCAAGTTCTAAATCAGGTATTTTAACAATGATCTTGTCTCTCCTTTTTTTATATAATGCATAAAAGTGCATGAAATGACTCTTCAGCTGACACAGTCTATGAACAGTTTCTGCAATTAAAGCTAACATTCACACAGGCTGGTGTGCTGGAACATTTTCTCAGATCTTTTCTCCTGAACTCCTTTCTCAAAGTTCCCTGCAGGCTGCACTCTTTTCCCTGCCTTGACTAATCCCTTTTAAGCTTGTCTTCCTCTTATACCCAGAAAATGGAAAGTGGAAGTACATTTGTATGAATTCTGGAGGGCTGGTTTTGTTGCAGCTAATTTTTAAAAGGTCTAATTGCATTTGCTTACTAAAAGCACACCAGGAACATCATTATAATTCCAAATGTACATTTAAAAATTAACCATGACACAGTGCTTATAAATGGATTACTTCAAAGACAGGGGAACACTACCTTGGAAAAGGGCTGACAAAGCTCTATTTCACATGCATTTTATTATTGTTACTTTCCAAGTTTTGAACACACACCTTCAAATCATCTCTTTTTTACCACCAGTTCAGGAAAGGTCATTCTATTGTACCTGCTTGCTTTCTGGCTGTTTTTTTCTCATTTTCTTTTGTGGAGGAGAGATCAGGTAAGTGCTTTGAGGAGCAGACCAGCCTCTCAACTGGGCAGTAACTCAGCTCTGATTACTAGCATTGAAAATTACAGACAGGATGGATACACTGAAGCTACAAACAGTACAATTACTATAAACTTATTACTCCAGGACAAATTTGTAGACAGCCAGTCTGAGGCATAGTATCAAGTGCGTTAGAAGAATGAGGCAGAATTTTAAAGGCAGGAATAAAACATACATCTTCACTAATTTATCTCAAACTTCTAAATGTAGATGAACAATTATGCAAGTACTCCCTTGGGGACCTCCCAACATCTGCTATAGATAAAGGCCCTTTCCACTGAAGCACCATACTGTGTCCAGACACCATATTCAGCCGTGTCAGCAGGTTATGTTTAAAATCCACTTAACAGTAAACTTGGGTCTAGGTGTGTTTTCCTCTTAATTAACCTGAATAATCTGGTTTTTTACATAATTCATCCCTTCATTTGCATTTTAATTAGAGAGTGTGCAAAATGTCAAGTTTAATTGGCTCAGGAAGAGTTGGTACAACAAAGCCATGGACTAAATGTAGCTGTGGGCAGTGCACCGAACAGCTGGCTTGCGGTTTAGATTAGGACTTTAGTACATGTAAGGGGTTTTCCTCACCTGGTTTTCTGTAACTAAATGTATCAACATTAATTTCCTGAGAAGGAAAACTGGAGGACTTGCAGACCTCCTGTTCCTGCTGTTGAATGACATGTAGCCCGTTTCCTCTTGTGTGTATGAATTCCAGATGCAGTCCTGTTGGACTGATGGACTAATATCTTGGTTTCCCCTTGGTTTCCGAATCTACTCTTTCTCAGCCGGTTCTCACTGGTGATCTTACAGCAGCTGTAAAAGGGGAGAAAAAACCTGGACTGGGTTCCCTAAAATATCTTAATGAAATTGTCACTTCCTAGCTGGTGGAGAGATGATGTTCTGGAGTCCTCGCAGTGGCTCTGGGCTACATTGACCCATTCAACCTTGGTGCTTCTCAATCCCCCAAGAAAGTATCTGGCCCCAGTAAGACATGTTACCATTGCCCTTCACCAGAGGTATCAACAGGAATGGTCAGAGGTTTCACTGCCAGTGTTGGGGTGCAGCAGTAAGCAGCATGCAGAGGTGGAGTGCTGCTGTGACCTGGCAAGAAGCAATCAGGCTGTCAGCACTACAGATTTGTGAGTGTGGGACACATCTAATGGCCACCAAGAAGCAGGTGGACTCCTTGTGAAACACACTTTTTTGTGGGAATCTTCTGAGTAGGGTTTAATTCTAGGTACACCCTGTTGTCATTTGCTAAGGAGGTTAAAAACTTTATTTTGTATGCACACAGGACATTACCTGGTTTTCTGTTCATTCTGATCTTTTCTTCCTCTTCTCAGTTCACTCTCTTGTCTTCATATTTCTTTACTCCCCACAGTAGTGTTTTTAAGTAGACACCATCTGAAAGATTGTTTATAGGTTTGAGGATATCTTGAAGAATTTTCAGTTCCAGGTGTGGCAAGCATACGGAGCTTGGTAGATAGGAATAAAGTCTTTGAAAGTAGGAGTGGAAAATATGTTACAGATTTGTCTCTACTACACTTTTTGCAGATGCCTTGAATGAAATATTCTGTGTAGCTGGAAAATAAATGCCCAGAGACAGCCCTTCTGTAGTTAAAATATTTCACTGAAGGTTTCCTAGATTGAAAACGCAGCATGGTGCTCTTACAGTTTTGTTTTATATTATGTTTTTTCTTTAGTGCATATTGTTATGTGATGGTGGGAAATTAGCAATGAAACTAGGATACTCACATTATTTATACGATATTTAACTTTCCACCTCATGAAAGTACATAAAATATTTTATATTTTACTTGTTTTCTTATTTTTTGGTTATTTTTGATTAAAGAATAGATTTCAATCACCTCATTTACCTTTTATCACATTTCTAGAATCCAATTCCCCAGTGAGAATGGAAGGGGCTGAAATTACGTCTGCTTCTTACTCATTCACATCCAATACATTCTTACTAAATTCCCTAGTACATTAATATATTTAATGTGATAAAGTTGATAATTTTATTGCTATTTTTCATGTTAATATACTACATTTGAATAAAAGCTTAATAGATATAAGGTTTCCTTAATAAATATCAGGTCTAAGAAAAGAAGGGCTTCAAGACAGGTTTTCAAGCAACTTGGTGACAGGCACAGGTGTGAAAATAAATGAGTTAGAGTTGACCAACATCATAGCAAATTACACTGAGTGAAAAAGATTGCTTCAAATTTTTAAACAACTTGTACTACCATAGGTAGCATGTCTGAGATCTGATCTGCCAGAGGTAGAGGTGGTACCTATGTGACTGCTATCTCATGCAGATAAGATGCTACTT
Organism: Egretta garzetta; assembly: GCF_000687185.1. NCBI lineage: Eukaryota > Metazoa > Chordata > Aves > Pelecaniformes > Ardeidae > Egretta > Egretta garzetta. The sequence goes on from NW_009260616.1 coordinate 1,972,617, forward strand.
AGATTCATCATGCAATCTGAAGCAGAATATGTTAAACCTGTTGTCAGTCACCGAGGGGAGCTGCTCCAGAACCAGTCTGATCCACAGGGGAGTGGCAGACCTTGGCACACAAGGGGCTTTCCTGAGTTAGAGAAACTCCAGGGCAGTGGAGAGACCCACTGGGAGCTGGAAGCTCTCACAGGACATTGACGGGGCCTGGTGTTGCCAGAGCAACCGTGGCCACCCCCATGCCTGTAAAAATCAGGCTGGGGAGTGTTGGCCACCAGCAGTGCCGCCAACAGTGCAGGCAAACAGGGTGTGGGGCATCAGCCAGGGCGTGGGGCAGCAGTTTGAGCAGAAGGGCACACAGGAAGGCCATCATCACCCTACAAACGCAAGAGGTGAGTTCCATTGGTGGTCACCTCCCTCTCAGAAGGAGAGAGTCCTCTGCCCTTGCCAGAATGGATGTGGGCAACCCAGACAGAGCGCCAATGAAAACATGCAGCCCTCCAGGTCTGAGGCTGCAGGGAGCGCAAGAGCCTTTCACTGGTAACAGATGGCAGTAGTGAGAAGGGATGGCTGTGTGAGGTGTGACCACGTGGGTGGTCTGCTCAGCCTGGTGACAGGGTTTGAGAGGAAGTAGAAAGGTTAAGAGATAGACTGGTGGAACCATGCTCTGGCCTCCCTGAGACAGAAATGGAAACAGCCACTAGAAAAAAAAATCCAAGCTGAAGGGGATCCTGTATCCTCCCCCCACTAGGCTGAAGGCAGTAGCTTAAAGGAAAGGAGTGAATGGCGTACCCACTCGGGGCAGCAGGCAAACCCCCTTCTTGCTTACCTTGCTTTCCCAGGTGCCTCCATACAACAGGTAAGAGGGTCAGGATGTGGAAGGCCAGTCAATGGATGTTGCGGATGACTGTCCATCTACACCAGAGTTGTTGCCAAGGTCAGAAAGGCCTACCCCCTGTATCAGGACCGCCTCCATGAGGAAGAAAAGACAGGTTATAGTTGTAGGTGACTCATTTCTGAGGGGAACAGTGGGTCCAATATGCTGGACAGACCCTCCTCTTAGGGAAGTCTGCTGCCTCCCTGGGGCCTAGGTCAAGGACATCACTAGGAAACTTCTTAGCCTGATACAGCCCTCAGACCCACTACTATTACCATGTGGGTGGTGATGAAGCCACAATGTGTAGTCCAAGGGCAATCAGAAGGGACTTCAGGGCCTCTGGGCAGTTGGTAAGGGAGTCTGGAGCACTGCTTATTTTTTCCTCTATCATTCCAATTGTGGGCAGCAACATTGGAAGAAGCAGATGGACCCAGTCTATTAATATATGGTTCCACACCTGGTATCACCGCCACAATTTTGGGGTTTTGGATAATGGGATGGCCTACACGGCACCAGGCCTGCTGGTGTCAGATGGGATTCACCTTTCTCAAGGGGGAAGAGGGTCATTGCTCACAAGCTAGTGGGGCTCATTGACACAGCTTTAAGCTAGACTTGAAGGTGGAGGGGGATAATACTAGGCTTGCCCATTACAAGCTGTGGGATGACATGCCAAGGTTAGAGGGACAGGGTGCTGGTGAGGGCCCTCAGCCTATTTCTCTGAGATGTGCTGGCTGCATTGCAACACACTTGAAGCCTTACGGAGATGAGCCAGGGGCCTCTGAGGTAATAGAAGCCAACAGTATTCTAGTTTTCACAGGCCTCTAGAAGGTTGGAAGATGTCTGCAATTGATGCTTTGCCAGAATCCACTAGGATGGAAAAAAAACCACAAAACCAAACTAAAATGTCAACAAGAAGAAAGCCCTTCCCACAAAGTTTAAAAGACAGCTACTGAAGCTGCTAGGTGTGCATTCTCTGAGGAAGAAAGGTTCATTTAGAGAGGAAAACCTGTAGCCCATGGAGGAATAACCAAGCATATTTTGCACATAATGTAACTCGCCCTTGTCTGCATCCTGCCTACTAAGCACTCAGAAAAAAAAAAAAAAAAAAAAAAAAAAAAAAAGGAGGAGGTAAATATGAGACCCCAAACCATTCTTCCAGCAAAAGCTGCTGTACTGAGACCAGACTAGCCACTTTGGCTGTATGTTGAGTTACAGATACAGATCTTACTATCAGACACTGGCACTGCCAATAGACAGATTGGAATAAAGCAATCTTTATTATTTTTTTAATCCTATAATGGATGCCAGTAAAATAAAGAACAGTTAATTTTCATAAATTCATCTTTTATTTGAATTAAAATAACTCTTTTACTTTTAGTAAGCTGCTCTATTTAGCCCTTTGTGGCTGTAGGCATTGTCAGAAGCTGGAGACTCAGGGTATCCCAAAGAACATATATTGAAAAAAGTTCATCTTAATGACGGAAAATGTAGATCCCTATTTCAGAGGAATTTTGTAGAAACTTTCTTGCTGTTCCAAACTCTATAGGTCAGTAGGCTGGCAAAATCTAGGCAGGCATTTGAGCTAGAATATAATATTTATTTCAACATCAGACAGGAGAATTAATAATACTTGAAGAGGATTTACTTTAAGCTATGCTCTTTCATTCCCTATATTTAGAGGATGCCAGCTGAGGACTGGCAGACAGTTCTGTGCTGTACTGAGAAAGCAGTAAGCCCTCCAGTCACAGTCCCATCCTTGCTAATCCATACCAACAGATTTGAAATATATTCTATGTAACCTGGGCCCTTTGCCCTTTCGCTATCACTCATACCATTATTCAACTGGAAATGCTAAGTTATTGAGACAGACTCTGATCTTTGTTGTGTCAATCTAAATCCAGTGTTGTTCCAATGAAGAGATAGCTTAAAGGAATTATTATGGACTTAACCTTGGCCAGTATCTTTAGGTTTTTTTAAATATGAGACCCCAAACCATTCTTCCAGCAAAAGCTGCTGTACTGAGACCAGACTAGCCACTTTGGCTGTATGTTGAGTTACAGATACAGATCTTACTATCAGACACTGGCACTGCCAATAGACAGATTGGAATAAAGCAATCTTTATTATTTTTTTAATCCTATAATGGATGCCAGTAAAATAAAGAACAGTTAATTTTCATAAATTCATCTTTTATTTGAATTAAAATAACTCTTTTACTTTTAGTAAGCTGCTCTATTTAGCCCTTTGTGGCTGTAGGCATTGTCAGAAGCTGGAGACTCAGGGTATCCCAAAGAACATATATTGAAAAAAGTTCATCTTAATGACGGAAAATGTAGATCCCTATTTCAGAGGAATTTTGTAGAAACTTTCTTGCTGTTCCAAACTCTATAGGTCAGTAGGCTGGCAAAATCTAGGCAGGCATTTGAGCTAGAATATAATATTTATTTCAACATCAGACAGGAGAATTAATAATACTTGAAGAGGATTTACTTTAAGCTATGCTCTTTCATTCCCTATATTTAGAGGATGCCAGCTGAGGACTGGCAGACAGTTCTGTGCTGTACTGAGAAAGCAGTAAGCCCTCCAGTCACAGTCCCATCCTTGCTAATCCATACCAACAGATTTGAAATATATTCTATGTAACCTGGGCCCTTTGCCCTTTCGCTATCACTCATACCATTATTCAACTGGAAATGCTAAGTTATTGAGACAGACTCTGATCTTTGTTGTGTCAATCTAAATCCAGTGTTGTTCCAATGAAGAGATAGCTTAAAGGAATTATTATGGACTTAACCTTGGCCAGTATCTTTAGGTTTTTTATATGTAGATAGCCAACAAATTAAATTCCACTATCCATAGTAAAACTTAAATTAAGAAATTTCATCTACAGGGAAGTGGGCACTATAGAGTGAACATACCCTTTTTTATGTCCTAGGCTTTAGGGGGATGGTGTTTTCACTGATATAAGTCCATGCACTGTGCTAAATGGGAGCAAATGCATAGCAAACTTGAGTTTTCCCTGAAGATATTGTTATGCTCAAAGTCTTGTCACTGGCTAAAAGTAAATGCATCTTACATATAAAGCCAAGAAATTATTAATAGTGCAATTAAAATCTTAACACTATGGTGAAAAATTATTGTTATTCAAGATCTAATTATTACAGGAAAAAAATGCGAGAAAGAACTTTATTAGAAGGAGGAAAATGTTGGAATGGCAATACAGTTTAAACTAGTGTAGTCGCACTTCTGAGTACCTGACCCTTTTTCTGCTCTAAGATTTGCATTTCTTTACCTGACCACGGGTGATTTGTTTATAGTCCTGGGGCCTTCACTGTCATCTTGTGTCCTTTCCCTTACCATCTCATGTCTGTACTCTTCTACATTGCGTCCTCTGTCCCCACTTTCAAGGTCTCTACTATCATACCAGGCCTGTGTTGATGTGCATAGTACATCATTAAGCTAGGGACATAAATATTTCATTCTGTGTAGAATAACTATTTGTTACCATGTTTCATAGAGAAAATGTGTTTATATTCCGCAAAGATAAGCAAAAGTAAAACAAATTAAGCATAGCCACCTAGTCATTAGAAAAACTGCTTTTACAGCCAAACAAGCTGAAACAAAGCTCCAGACAAGCCAGCACAAGATCAGACCGAGCAAGCCTTACAGCCTTCAATCCCGAGGCAGTGCACACTAGCACAAAGGCAGTGGCCACTTATGAGATATAGCAATACTTTGTGCACTGGGCTACAGGGCCACAGGGTCAAGGGAAAGTGCAGCAGTTCTACAGCTCTAACAGGTCCAACAGCATTGGTAGTTCTTGTCCGTTTTCTATTTTTTTCTCAGAATCCACCTAACAATATATTTTATTTTTCAAACTCTTTTGAACACACTGTTTGTTGCAGTCCATGTGCTATACAATTTCATATGCGTGGCAATTCACAGTAGATATTATCAAATGATCTGTTTTCCCCTAACATATCACTGAAAATAATGCAATACACTTGTTCAGTAATACCCTGGGCATTTTAAAGTTGTGGAAAGCTTGATATTAAAATTTCCTACAGCCGTCTTCACTAGAAGAGGTTCCCCTTGAAACCCACTTGGTAACCAGCTTTTTCTTTGAGGGCTACTACAAAAATATATTTCTATTCTTATACAATTTTCAGCTGCCAGAGCACACATCAAGTATCTTGAATGTTTTGTTCGTATTGATTTCAGTTACTGTATTGACAACTGCTTTGTAGTGGTATTAGCATAATAAAGCTCGATGCAAGATCCTATGGATTGGAAAGATACAGTCATTTTCAAGGTTTTAAGGCAAGTTTATTTTATGGTTTCACGCTCTCTCGGTCACATACTCATAAGCAGCAGCATGCGCATGTCCAAGTGGTCTGACCAAGATCACTTGTGCGCAGCACAGAAGAAAACGTGTGCCGCCTGTCAAGTCCTCTCTGCGTTTCTGGAGCTCCTCACGACTGCTGATGGCAAACGAGCCTTTGGACAGATCTTTCTTCTCCTTCAGGAGCTGTCAGCTATTTTGGGGTAGATCTTCACTTCAGTCTGGCTTACTTGAGCTGCCACAAATGTTAAGCCACGCCACTGCCTGTTGTCAGTTTTTCCTCTTTTGGCATATCTTCTTCACTGAAAGGGTTGTCAGGCTCTGGAATGAGCTGCCCAGGGAGGTGGTAGAGTCCTCATCCCTGGAGAGATTTAAAAGAAGGATAGATGAGGTGCTTAGGGACATGGTTTAGTGGTGGGATGTCAGGGTTAGGTTAAAGGTTGGACTTGATGATCTCAAAGGTCTTTTCCAACCAAAGTGATTCTATGTGTGAAACACATCTCTTGCTGGTTCTCCTGGCAGGTGAGCAGGGAAAGGAGTGGTGTACATGATGTGCTGCAGTCTTTCTGACACCCTGCCAATGCCAGGGCACTGTCTTTTTTGCTGAGGAGCCGTCTGCTCTTCAGACTGCAGGCTCTTTGCTTTTGATGTCAAGAACACATTCCTCAATTTTGCTGATGAAAACAGTGTCCTGGGAACAGTGTCCCTTATTATCTGACCATTCTTTGTTCTTGCTTTCCTTCTCGTGCTTGCACACACGCATTTCCATTTAGACTTCTTTCATGTCAATCTTAATATTCCTTATAAATCTCTACTGTGTAAACGAACAAAATTCCACTTTTCCTGGGGAAATCCTTTTCCCCTAAAACTATTTTAGACTTATGAAATCAGATACAACTGTTCTTCTTCCTGTGTGGCAGCTTGTCAAAGGTCGTTACAGAAGTTACCACAGAGATAAAGAAAACACATGCTATACTCAGCACAGGCAGGTCACAGATAATCGAATGTCATCGTAAAACCACAGAAATTAGTGTCCTACAAAACCATAACCTTGCCTACAGGAAACAAGCTAATCCAAATATTGTATGATGGCTGTCCAGTAACATCCCTATTGTTGCTTTCACCTTCCTTTCTTAGTGATTGCATCCATTTGGTGGGCCTTGACTTAAATTAGATTGTGAAAGGTCTCAGGGCAAGGTCATGTCATTCCATACATTTAAACAATGCCTGGCACCGTGTCACCTCACTTTCGACAGGTTTCCCAGGAATTGCTGAAATAGGAATAATAACAAATAACATAAATAATACCATTTGACCTAATAGGATTACAACATACATGCCCTAATATATATTTTTTGCTTTAATCCCTTGAAGTTTGGTCAATACAGGCTTCTTTATATTTAAAAAGAGTAAAACTTTAAGCAATTTTGGCAACAATATCAAATATTTTTCCTAATGTTGCTAGCTCTGAGGTGTCTCCTTTATTTGACTCAAAATGCTACTGCTGTACTTAAGCATTCTGCAAAATCTGTTCTTAGATAGCTACGCATTTATTTTCTGTAGTTACTTGCTCTTCCTATTGATTGCTCAGGTCAGGGGACTTCAGCTTGCTAAGCAAGACAACTTTTCTGGGAGAACTTTCTGTTTACTTTTCCATGATTTGATACATTCTTATGTATGACACTGGTTCAGATTCGCAACTGGGGAAATCTGCATTTCTGGCTTAGACATGCTAGAGACTCTTGTGTGACTCTAGTGCAATGGGGTTTAAATGTGACTGTGCCCAAAGCCTTTTATGTGAATATAGCATTAGATTTCAGCCCATATGAAGTCACAGTTAAAGAGACTATTGCACTGAGAAAACAGCTTGAAAGATTTCATAAAAATCCAGTGCATGCAAGAAATAAATTAACAGCTATGCTTCCAGCCTACTGAGACTAAAAGACAACTATTAAATGCTTTTACATAATTAATGTTGCTTTAGTTGCACAGATATGTAATCAGCAAATACAGGAATGGCTTCATACAGGCTCTTTGCTCACCTTTCCTTTTTCTTTAGGAAAAGCTAAACAAATATTACTGTAATCTGTAGCTTTACTCTTGCAGCATACAATTGACTTTCACAGATCCTTCAAACTTTTTGTTTTCTCTATTTCTAAAGGATTATTCTATTAATCCTTTAGGTTCTTAGATTGTTGTTCAGTAGAAAGTTTTTTTCATTCTGTATTAATTAAACTCAGTAGGATGGAAGAGAGACACTTCTGCTGAGCAAAAGTGATCTGAGACTGCTGTGCACTTGTAAAGACACTTCAGATGCTGAGATCACTTAAACCATTTGAACTTGTCGGGGGCAAAGGAGGGTGGCTATCACCAAAGTACAGGGATAAGCAGCAAAACAAATAATGAAATAAGAATGCTATTTGAAACACCTACTTGCTGTAGACTGGTGTAACAAACTTTCAGCAAATGGTAAATTTAAATCAAAACATAAGAACAGAAGTGCCGAAATCCCTTCCAGGTGTTCTCTGCTTCTCAGCCAGCGCGCAACAGCTGGAAAAGATTTTGAACAAAATACCTCCCAATCCCCCACCAGCTTCAGCCCACTAGCTGTTTTCCTACTCTGACTTACCATTTTACAGATATAACTGTGTTACTCAAAGGAATACACATTTTCTCCCACTATTTGCTACTTCCCTCCCCCTTACTATGATACCTCAAAGAGAGTTCATCTAAAAATGTCCCATGTGCTTTGACCTACCTAGTACATTTTGCTGTCTCCAAGTAACAGTTCTGCACATTTTGGGGCCATTCACTGCTTTTTTTCCCCAGAATGACAGAAAGAAACTCTGATCTTTTTGTATCCCCTGAAATTCCAGCCCTCCGGTATGGTTAACAGATGCTTTAATGGTTTTTGTCACTCCACAGATTTGCTTCAGACAGCTTCAAATCCACACAAGCTCAAGGGAATACATATCACTCGTAGCTCCCACTTAGACTAATGGGAAAGTGTTAGACAGAAGTTGGAAGCATTTTTGTAACAGAAATACTTTTAAATTCAGGAATTATTAAATTAGTATTTAATTAAGCCATAATTCTCCTGATGTAATGGAAATCTGATCATTGTTATCTCTGTCATGTAAATATGTGTGGGATAAGCATTGCAGGAACACTTTAAACCATTTATATTTTTCTCTGAAGTGAACCAGATATTATGGAAATTTCTGAAGTACTTGCTTAAGTCTGGTACCTTTGTTCCTCTGGGAGTGAAATGGACAGTCCTAATATTCTGCAGTTCTTATGCTATTCTAATCTCTTCTTAGGATCAGCTCTAAACATGGTAATATAAGCCCCAATCTCACATAGAATTTACTTAATATTTTTTAAGAAGTCAGTTCAATCACTGGGATATTAAAATACTGTACAATTAAAGCATGCATGCGCTGTATTAGACCCCTGAAATAACTTCTGACCATTTTGTGGAAGTAAAAGTCATCAGTTTGCTTTTGTATGCACTCCTCAAACACACCTCAAGCACTGTTTCTTTCCATCCAGCCCTGGGAATACTGAAAGATTCACTTGGGTGTTGGCAGAGCCTTTGGCCTTAAGGTTCTTTTCATGTTCATCTACTTCGGTTTCAGACTTCTGTAACAAATAGGATTTCTCTAAATCCCCTGAGAAACGGATTATGTTATAACCTCTCGTAGGCATGTTTTCCTTACGTTAAGACTAAATTTAGCTATATCCTCCATTTATTTTTTTGCTACGGTAAACAAAATTACCTTGTGAACCCATAGAGAAGTGAGTTTTTTCTTAAGTGAAATTGTGTCTAGTGTGTGCTAAAACCGTGAGTACCACTGCACTGGGAGACACTACACTGCAACAGCTTTTTTTTTTTTTTTTATTTTATTTACATTCTGGTTCTCACTTTAAGATATATTTTTCTTTCTGCATTGTTTTTTAACAATGCATTTCACCACCAGTGTTGACAAGCAAATATTCAACAACCCTACAGGAGGGATAAAGAAGAAAAAACCCCACCAAACAACCACCTTCCTGCTGCTGTCATTTTTGTGTTATCTCTTTCCAAGAAAAGAATTAAACAATAATAGAAATATGTGCAAACAGAAAAAGAGCTGCTCCACCTTTCCTCACTCACAAAATATATTCCATAACATTTCTCCAGCACACAGTCTCAGCACTTACTGCCTTGAAGAAAACCACATGCTTCTCCAAAGAAAGTCAAGGCTTTAGCATAGCACAGTCAAATTAAAATGTCTGGACAATTACGCTTTTTCATAGCAAGGCATGAACCATTTAATAGACAGACTTCTTTATACTCAATACCCTGGGGCACTCTGATCCTCTGCTGAAGTCCCTGGTCTCATCTGCGTTAATTGCATGTGTCACAGTCTTCTTTTAGCTTATTATGTATATTACTTGGGCTGCTACAAGGAATTTGTACTACAGGAGTTGAGACTAAATCTCTCTCCCCATTTTTATGTTTTAGTCCATGTCAATGTGGCCAAAGCAGCAGCAAGTGGAAATGGCAACTGGACCTCATTTCTTGACAATGCATCTGGGCTTAGGCAGAGACCCCTGTAAAGTTAGACTGTATTTATGTTAGGTAAAATTTGAATTTTATGACACAGAAATTACAACCTTTCCCCTGCCCAGAAGGGTTTCAGATCTTCATTCATGGACTAAATACTATAATGCTGAAAATACCTAGGATTCAGCATCTTCAAATGTCTTTTCAGCTTAAGTAGTCATCTTCATTTGTATTTATTGCACATCTCTCAAAAGTCATATCATGCCAGAAATCTTGTATATTCACAATGAATACAATAAAAACATATTTCTCCCATGCCTGAGTGCATTCATTCATGCTGACAGAAAGAATTTACTGAAAAAGGAAAGAGAGGTGGGATTATACCATGAACAGAAGAAGAGGGACCCTGCTTCAGTTGCTTTTTGCTTCTGTGCTCTGTCTGGCATTACACTTCAAGCATCCTGAGGGAGAGAACTCCTGGTAGACTAAAGGTGCTGGTGGCCTCTATATAGCCAAACCTGCACTCACAGAGAATTTAGGTTCTTTCAAACTATTAAAGTTACCCAAGTATGCAAGTGAGCAATGTTTAAAAATCATAGAAAAGAACTGTCAACCCCATAGGCTTAATAGATAACCTATGAAGTGGGAAAAGAACTTCAAAATCATGTCCTGTTTTCAGAAAACACACAGTAGAAAGACTTTTTTTTTTTTTTAAAGCTAATGTAATCATGTAACGTCTAATGCTTACATACATGCAAAATGAGTTAGATTTTTAAAGTTCAAGAGAAAAATCCACATCATTGCCTAACCTGTTTGGTGTCTACACTTTTACCAAAAATTGTCTCTCAGTACATAAAGTTGTGCTTTTGTAAATGGCCATCTGCTGTCTTTGAAAGGCTGAACAGCTGGGTTCCCATCTTTTGCTACGTACCACCTCAAATCTAGACGGTCCTCCATTTAGGTCCCCTGAGAAGGGCTCAATCTGGTACGTTTGCTTGCACATGCCTAATACATACAGATAGCTACAGACTTTACATAAGCCACATCAGTCTTGGTCATATTTAATTAGAAATTATGCTAGCAGGACAGAAGAAGGGTGTGCTGCTGGTCTTCTTCTATTTTAATTGGATTTTAATTAGGCCAATTACCTAACTTCAAAAAAGCCAAAGCACTGGAGTAACTCGTGAGGATCCTTATTATTATTATGGATAACTTTAGTACTGCCTTTTGTTATTTTTCTGTAGTAATAATTTATTTTTTTCTCTATTAGTAATTTTGATGTGTTAACATAAATCTGTTTCTCAGTCACTGTACTGTTTTATATTTTAAGTGTCTCTTTTGTTAAACTAATAAAATTCTTCCAAGTCCATCCTCCACCAGCTTGGGTTCTGAAAAGTTTTTAGGACACCCACGAGTGAGTTGTACTAGCCTGGTTGCAGGTGGCAACAGAAGGTTTGGAAAGGCATTTCCTTTCAACCAGAGAATAAGACAAAATGGAGACAGCCTGAAACATGGGTTACTTACCCTGTGACAAGATCAGTACTTACAGCACTTCCCCAAGATGGTCTCCAAAGCCTGAGGGCTTTTATACTACTTTCTTGGCCCACAGATTAGTCAGAGACAGGATATCTACCATTATTTCTGTCAAAACTATGCAACCGGTTGCAAAGAAGAGTTGCAAAGAATTCATTGTGCCACTGTAAGAGTGCAACATGACTAAATTGGCTCTGAGGGATTTTCCTTGGGAGAGGTAGTCTTCATTTTGTTTCAAAATTGTATTTTTTTCACTGATTGTAACACTGGGACATACAGCTGTGACTGGTACCCCTACTCCTGATCCCTGGTAATATAGTTAGCATAACTAACACCATTTTATAAGCCAAACGGCCATTCTCTGTGATTGATATGATCACATATCAGTCCCCTTTCCCCTCCTCATCAGGCCCTGAAGGTCCTGCACACCAGGCAGACTTTTTCTTCCCCTCCCTATCGGCCTCAAGGTTCCTGAGCACCAGGCTGACTTCTTCCCTCCTTACTGGCCTTGAAGGTCCCAGGTGCCAAGCCAACCAGGTGGTGATGATGAGCCCATCACAGAACAAGGAAGTGTAACAGCACACAGCACTGCTTGTAAAATATAGCAGTTACAAGTCCTAAGTAGGACTTGGACAAGAACTGCTGCTGGATAGCAAACCCCATGATCCCCCAGTGGTCATGGGCCCCTCCACCATCTTATGCTTCCTAATGATTGACTCATACTCCTTTACATGTTTTTGAGTCAACATTATGATTGTTATATTGATATGGTAAGCAAAGTATTATGAGTTGATTCAATCTGCAAAGGGTCCAGGTGATTCAGAACCATAAGCTAAACTGTGCTCCATATTCTGTGCTATGCTACTTATAAAATTATGCTACACTGATTCTGCTTATAAAAATCCTGTCCTACTGTGGTCATAAGATTCTATGCTATACTAATAATAAAATTCTGTTAAAAAGTAAAACTTTAATGGTAGCTACAACTTAGTGCCATCATCATTCTGCCCAGGATCTCCAAAAGATCCTGCCTGTCCCTGTAGTGTCAGGTGGCACCAAGTCTTATCTATTGATTATGTGCCAAGTGCCTCACCTGTCTTCTGTATGGTTATAAGAAGGAATTTAAGCTTCTGAAATGCTTTAAGCATTAGAAATATACTTTTGAAAATGTTACTGTTGTCCCCAAATTCTCTGTTTGTGAATGTGTAAGAAGGTGCATTAGTGATTATTATGTATGTGGTACACTGAAAGGCAATATTAAAAAAAAAGAAGAAAACGACAGCAACAACAAGGCCCTTAATTTTAGCATGTAAAAACTGATGCTTTTCTTCATCATTAAAAAAACCCTTTTTCTTTCCTGCTGCCTTCTGAGCCGATTCCAGAATCTGTCTCCTTCCTGCTATTTTTGTGACAAAAGACTTTCTGAATTGTATAATTCTTGAGTTCCATGTCAATCACCTCTTGTATTTCTGTTCTAAACATAAATGTTAATGAGCTAATTGCACTGTTCAAAAGACCTTTTATTGAAAATAAATACTTGCTAGTAGGTGTGCTACCTTCTGAGCTTTAAACATAGGTTTTAGAACTTAATCCAGGCAACTCTAGTTGTTATTTGCAGATATAATTCTACCTGTTAATTAATACATAGTTACTTAATAGTTCTTTTACTACGTTTATTTATTACCAGTTAATATACTAATTAAGAAGTTAGCACTTAAGTATCCTTTACATCATGCAATTGCTAAAATTTCCATCTATATCAAGTATCACTTTAGATGACAATCAAAACATGCTCTGAAACAAAATAATCCTTAATCTTACAGAATATGTGTAATTTGGGGTGAATGTTATTGCTTTATGTATTCTATTTCACATTTGGATATGGCTAGGTGGATAATGAGATACACATTTGCTCATTGTTCTCACAGAAATCTTGTTGTATTAGTTGCAAGAATTCCTTCTGTTAGTCTTGTAGTTTGTATAAAGGTAAGACAAGCTCATGACACCAAACGTCCATCAGGCAGATGTCCTTTTCATTTAAAGTGGAGTAAATGTCTGCACAGGTATTTCTTGCAGAGGCAGTTAAAGTTTGTCACAAATATGAGTTTTGCTTATCATCTGTCTTACATAAACATTATAGAGATTTAGTTTCCAGTTTTTCACTGAGCTTGTTCTTGAGGCAAATAAAAATCAATACAATTTTCTAGGATAAATCAAAGTAACTGCACAAAGAAGAGTAATACTCAACACAAAACTGCTTTACTACATTACACAAGTAAGCTCTTTGTTTTGGGGAGTCTGTGCAGAAACCAAAATTTATTATAAAGAATTTAAACCAGGTCTCAACTGTGTTCAGTATGCATGAAAATATGCAAAATCAGTGAGCACAACTGGCTTCAAAAGTGCCTGTGAAACACCGTGCACTTCCTGAAAGGTGACTTTGGTGGGGTAATAATCTGCACATGATGGATGCGGGGGGCAGTGTAAGCAGAAAGCGAGATCACTTACAGGCAACAGGGGAGACCTCTTGAACATTTTGGGTTTTCAGCACTGCAGGAGAGGAACAGCATCTGCCTCTAATTCTATTTCTTTGACCCTGCACTATAACAAAGTTTCTGGATTACCAGATTTTCCTAAACTCAGTGTTGTTCTGAAGCACTGCCATCCATATTGCTTTGATGGGATCACTGCCAGTCTTCTAGTCAAGGCTACAGTGCAGCATTGCAAAACCTGTATGCTGGAAAATGTTTTTAAATAGATGTGAAAAAATGGCCCACACAGTTAATCATTTCAGCCTGCTGGGTGGGAATACAAAATGTTCTTTCCATTTTACCCATTAACCCCAAGTCTTCCAAGGCAAGCATTGCATATTTACTAGTTGTATAAACAGAATAGTATTGTATTTTTTTCCAAATCTTTGTCCTGGTCTTTGCTGCTCTATGAGGGACCTTAGGGATGCAACAGTGATAAACTGTCTTTGCAAGATGATCATGCATATGATCAATCAGATTCAGTATGCTTATATCATGCTGTAGGCATGGCTCATTAGCATGCTTCTCTCAAACACCTAGTGAAGGAGCTACCAGTTCCTCTGCTGGTATGTATCATTATTATTCCTTTTTAATTTACTAGTAATGCCTAATTACTCTTGCATAGAAGAAATATTTCTAAATTACACTATTCTAGGCTTGGTGATATTTTATCTTTGCTAGTATTTCATTTAAGCCCCCACTTATTCACCCTTTATACCTCTCTCTCTGCAAAAAAAAAAAAAAAAGAAAAAGAACAAAACCTGAACTCTGTTCTTAAAGCACAATTAGTGGCAGAAGCCTGGAGAGCTGGATGTGTCCACAAGTGCTATACACTCACACAGCAGAGTGTATATAATCCTGTCTGTACATAACTGGCAGATGTACCTAGATACACAATAGGCACCTGAACTCTGTTCTTAAAGCACAATTAGTGGCAGAAGCCTGGAGAGCTGGATGTGTCCACAAGTGCTATACACTCACACAGCAGAGTGTATATAATCCTGTCTGTACATAACTGGCAGATGTACCTAGATACACAATAGGCAGTGAACTGGATTTTGGTTCATGTTGAACAACCTGCAGCCTTAAAAGGCTTCTGCAGATGTTAGCAGTGCACTAGGGTTTAGGAGTTTACAGGAGCAAATTTGTCTTTATTTCATCACCATTTTTGCCTCTTCTGGTGTATTTCTGTCAGGGCTTGCAAAACTTAGTCAGAATGTTATCAGTGAGGCCATGCTGAAGTGATTGTATGCTATAAATGCTGGAGTGCCCTTTCTTCCCCGGAATCCGCTTCCACAGACTTCATGTAAACCATGGTCAGAGTGCCAGTTCTCTTGTTCACTTGCCACAGACCTGTACCACCCTCTTCTATCAAAGTGCAAAAATTCCTTAGTTTGTCATTTCCCACTTAATAGTATCTTCAAACATAAAACTAGCTACCAATGAAAATACTCACACCATATATACCTCTGGGAACTCACGAGAGAAGTACCACACTGCTGAGATGTGGTTGCTGTTAAATCACCATTACACTTCCACCCTTGGGCCTTTTTTCCAATAGATGTTATTTAAAGTCTTTTGCCATGTAGCTGTCAACCACAGAGCTCAAATCAGGACTACCTATGACACAGAATTATTTTTTTTTTGTCTCTCTTACATGGCCAAGATTATGTAATATATATACATTACACTAATGTCTTAGCCCAAACCAGGTCAGGAGAAATATTTTAATTAAAGAGAGCAAGAAGCTTCAAGTTGTGCTGGTATTTGGCATTAAAATAGTTGTTACACTACTTGGATGCAATGACTTTGATAGCAGTTTAGTTATACAATGAAATATTACTATATTTAATAATTTTATCATTAGAAATCTTAGGCATTTTTTCTCCTCTATGAAACAGAAGTCAATTAAATGCTCCCAGCAGAAGCTAAACCATTGTGTAGAACATAAAAACAGATGTAGAGAAGAGCTGTGCCAGTTATGGAGGTCTGAGATTCTTGGTGTGGTTTTTTTTATTATTTTGCATGTATCTTTAATAATAATATTGTTAATTTTGTTCAAGAACTTACTCTTACTATGGCTTGTGCTATGGCTATTGTTACTGCTATCCTCAATAACGATCCTTTCTTTTTTCACCCTTGTTTAGGCTTAGCAAGCTTCATCCTAGGAAGTTTATTGATGTATTGTGATGTGAAAGTAAAGAAAAAAAGGAGTTACTGATTAAGCAAAACATTTGCAGTGACCAGCAACTCCTCTCAGTTCTTCAATCTATTGTTAATGTTGCATAAAATTCGTGCTTGTCTTGAAGACTAAATGAGTTTTTTTCTGAAGTTAACATTTGTTAAATATGTTTTATGCTTATATTTTAGAAGCCTGTGGATTTGCAGGCCAAGTCTTCCTCAAGCTGTGTGTCTCTGATTTGTGTCTTCTGCTCTGATGGATTTAAAAATCTGTCCTGGTGTTTCATTGCTTTTCAACAACTGAACTTACCTGATGCCAACTCTCTTGACTTTTTTTAACGATATATCTAAAACACTAGTATAGTGCATCCAGCTGTTAGTAACATGGACTTAGTGTTCTATGTTGTTCTGGATACTTTTTTCTAATATTTTATGACCATAAATTTTAGTTATTACTAACATGAGCAGATAAAATAGAAGGAGTGAAAACGGAGCCAAACTGCAGCTGTAAAACAGTTTATGCTAGCATCATTTCCATAGTGCAGATCTCAGACGAACTGTGTAAGATCACTTGGTTTTACATGAAGTACAGTATATTGTACTAATACATATGTATGGTGTACAACTAAAATACCACAGAAATTTTTCCATGAAAATTGGAGTCTGAAAGTGTCTCAAATCACAATGAGGATGATCTAACACATACTTAAACTTGGTACAAGTGCCTAGATAATCCAATGGCATGTTTTTGTTTAAAAGACTAATACATCTGTAACTGATTGTAATTGTTCTATCTAAGGATCTGGGATACATGATTTTCTGCCTCATGTTTAGTCTTCTGACTATTTTAATTTCTCTATTAAAGTGACATGAATCCATCATCTGTTCCATTTTCTGTATATCTGACACATCAAACACCAATAGGTTAAAGTTGACAGCTGTGGTTATATTCTGTAGACATCCATTCTTTAAGAATCATTTTGCATCCTTTTTTCATTCCTTTTGTCACTACAGTGGTTTGGTCTTATGCTCAGACAACATTTTTCAGTCAGACAGTCCATAAGATATCTATGCTCTGAAGCAGACAGATGTTGACATTAACCCCACCCCAATTCTCCAGTGTTCTCTGTTGGTGCTGTAGCAGACATGGCAGAATTTGAGCAAGAACTGTGAAACGCAGTCACTGAACCACAGTGGACTTACTGGCTCAAGTTGACCTTCATCTGTGTTTGAAATAAAGATGCTGGACTATGAATGGCAACACCAAGCTGCAGGAGCCCATTTGATTTTATCACTTTGACAGAGTGGTAGCTTGTGTAGGACTAGGTGGTTACATGGAAAACTCCTGCACCAAATTAGCCAAAGACCATCTGTAAGCAGCTAGGCTCCTAAGTAGCCTTGGCATTCCAAGGGAAGGTAAAATCTAAGCACTATTGCATCTGGGTCTTAACTATTCTGATGGGATGCTTTTGAAAATGTGACCACTGGTAGTTTATTCAAGCTCACAAATTTTGTGGTAAGGAAGGGAGCTGAACCTCTGTACTGAATGACTGTGCCTTTAAATATTTAACCAGCCTCCTTTATAGAAGAGTGAAGACATTAGCTGGAAAATGAATACTGATTCATCCATTAAGTATAGAATAATAATTTGAACTATTTGTTTGTGAGAAGATGAAGACACCTGAATGTGCTTTGATCTCTTTCCTATCAAACCTCCAAGAAAAGATCTCTACAACTATGTAGACATCCCCCCACACTCTCCTCACAGATTTTGGCTGGTCTTTACATGGGTACAGTAACTGTATGAATTAAAGCATAATTCTCATGTTCATTACAAACAACAGGAACATAAGAGCAGGCAAAAGCTTTCAGCAAAATTGAAGTAGTAGAAGGTATATTTTCAGGTTTTGAAGGAAAAGGGAAACTGGGCTGTGTTCTCATGTAAGTTATTTCACACCATTTTGTTTGTAATAACTGTAAGGAACTTAGTAAATACACACTCTAATACATTAATAATGATATTTTCCCACATAAAGTTCATTAGTTCTGAAGAATAACAAACTATGTAGGTTTTCCTCTCTGATAGTCACTTACCGTGGCCAAGGATAAGTATTACAGCCTTTTCAAGCCTGTGTGATGTGTTTGCATTATAAACATTTTTTAATGCTTATTGCTCGTCTGTCTTTGCCTTCAAGCAATTTTCTTTGTTCATAGTGGAAGGTTAAGGTCTTAGGTAGAGAAGCAAAAGCCTGATTTAAGCTCATGAGGTTTTGGTGAAAGCTAGAAACTCATTATCTTCGGTGCTGTGTTGAGTGCTATGTCATTATCTAGCAAAGTAAAATTGAAACCACTGTGTAAATGCCTTTGCCCTAGCCTTTTTTTTTTTTTTTTTTTTTTGTAATTGAAGATTGAAATTCATTTGAGGAATTGCGTGAATATTCTGGTAAATATATATGTCTTCCAAAACTCTGAATTGCCATAAAAAAGAGGTGATCTTCAACTTCTAATCAGAATGTCACTATAATTTAAATCATTTTATTATAAATTTTGAATGCATTTTTGTAAAATAAGATCAAATACTTCCCACCATGAGAAGCATTTCTTCATTAGTAAAACATGCATAGCTAATATAATTTCTGTTGTGAAGTGTAAAAGGGAACACTTAAATTTTTTCTCATGGAGCGTTGTTTTGGGAGAGCACTTAATACATTAGCACATAAAAAGGAGCAAGCACCAGTAATACCAGCTCAAGATGGGAATCAAGAGAGCTCTATTATGTAGCTACAGCCACCCCCAGCTTGCTTGACATCAGTGGACGAATCAGGTAGTCCCTGTGCACCTTGAGTAGCCCATCTCCAAAGTGGAAATTGTCAAAATGTTCACCTTTCCAAGTTTTGAGATCTGTGAGTGAGAAAAGACTAAGTGCAGTGTAAATTCTGCTGGCTTTTGGCTATACATTTCCATTAAAGTAACTGCAGAAAGACTCTGCCTAAGTGTGTGTCTACTCTAAATCAAGAAAGGTATCATAATTTAGACAAATGGCATATCCTTGTGTGTTTATGAAATTCTTTTGCAAAGACAGTATTGGACTATAAAAGACAGAGGAGTGAGTTGTTTGGGTTTTTCTTCACACAGGCTCAACAGGAAAAAGCTAGGTTTTTTTCTGTATGACCATATCTCTTGTGTTGAGGCCTCTGAAAAGTGTAGTGATGTAATTTCTAGGCTAGGTTCTTTATCAGACTGAAGACTAGAGTATGAAATAGCTACGGTGTGATGGCTCTGTACTTTCAAAACACTGTTGTGAAGAGATTCATTCGTTATTCAATTTCTTCTCAGATTTCTTGTCACGTGTTTGAAAAATTCTTTTTACTTTCTACTCAGTGTTTTCTCTAGTGATTGCTTTTGCTACATCTCTGTTTATTTTGTAACTAGCGGTTCAAGCGTTTTGTAGTTTGGGGGTTTATTGAGCCTGTGCCTGACACATGCCAGTGAAACCCTAAACATTCATAACATTCACATGAGGCTTCGAGGGTGTCCTGTTTTGCACAATACGTAAATGCATTTTATCTCTAGTTTGCTAAGGATAACACAAAGATTTCCTCCGTAGAAAAAGACTTTAAGGCTTTAATGACCTTTTGAGAGTCAATTTCAATAGAATATGCGGAAGAAGGGCCTGAATCACCTCCTACAGGTTTACACTGCTCTAACTCTCTTGATTTAAATTGTGTTTCATTAGAATAATACAGGAGTTCCCCAGTGGTAGTTTTTAGAAATATAGTCTGGATTGTCTAAATATATGAAAATTCTTAATCACTCTGGTTTTCCCTGAAAGAACTGAAGAGGACTAGATGTAATGCACAACATTAAAACTATCCTGGGTTAATAACATTTATGTGACATGCTGGCTACACCATTTTGATACAGTTAACACAAAGCAAGCTGTTGGAGACAGTGATTTTCTATACAGAAACTAACCTGTACCCTCTTTTAAGCTAGTTGTGCTTCTATGGCCAAGCTGGCTAAAAATCAAAGGTGTGATTTAGCCCTGTAAGTGTATCAGAGTAAGGTCTGATGTAAATGACAGTAAAATTTGGTGGGTATGTGGGAAAAGCAAGAACATATTATTCCTGTAAAAGATTTCTAGGCTGTCTCAATAAATGATAGTAAATTTGTGGTTTCAAAAGGCTTTGGCAGAAAGTAATGCAAATTTTTTAGGTTGTCTTAACTTCATTACTGACACTTGCAAAATGTCACAGGACAATTTCTTATAGAATTTCTAACTGTATCATGTCCAAATTGTTTATCTTCTAGGGTGACTCATTTTCATTTTCTGAAGCAAAACCACAGTTGATAGAACCAACAAAAGCATTTATATTAACATTGTCATGAATCGTATGCTTATTGCAAGATGCTTTCTAATGTCTCTGGACAAGATGTCTTTATCAGACAGTCAAAATAAACTGTTTCACAAGGAACCTTAAAAAGCAAAAGGTCCTGTAGAAATATTATCTTCCCTCCTTGGCCCCACACCTCTGTAAGGTGCCATCTCACTGTACCTGGCAAGAGTGAGGTACTACACAGATCTTGTTTTCCCAAGCAGCTTCTGAAAAAATAATAAGGTGTTAAATGCCCACCCCTGGACAAATAGAGATGTTAGCTGTTCTGCCACCTGCCAATGTCAACATGTTACTTTATAGATATTTTAAAGGATATTTAAAGGGATGTTTAGCTCTCTGAGGAGTAACCTTAACAGAACCATGATCTAGCTCTCTGACGTAGGACTATTTAAATGTTTTAATGTTAAAACTAATATGAAGTAGACTGTACTTTAGGCTCACTAGCCAAGAACAAGCTAGTGATATGAGCTGCCTGGAAAGAATTATTGACATGGACTGCAAGTATCTCTTCTTCCCTTGGGCATTTTTTCCCCACAGTTAAGAGCTTGGTTGGTTACAATCAAGGCAATGCAGTACTTTTCACGTGATGAGTGTGTGAAGAGATAACGAGTTCTTTCAGAAGCCAGTAAAAGATTGCTTGGTAATTTCTGTTCGTCTACAAAATTTGGCCCTTTTACTTCAGTTCACATACTTGTTTGATCTCCTACATAACCCGTTTGTGAGGAGATTCAATGCTACACATAATTGCCTGCTTCATCTTAGCAGAAAAAGTGTCCTTTTAACCAAGCTTGATTGCAGGTAGAAGTCCTATTTGAGAAAACAGCTTTGTAGCTTTGACATAGCACAAAGTTGGCATAGTCTATGCCTAACATCTAGGGAAATCCTGTGAGCGCCCCGCATTACACTTTCTCTTCATAGTCTAAATGAGGCAGGGGGAGACTGATGGGACAGCGACCTTTTTACAGAGTCTCTGTATGCCCAGCTTTTTATTTAATGGAAACCAGGGCACTTGGGTAAAGACAGTGATAGATGGACAGTGGTCATCCACCTCCATTTTTAACATAAGCAGGGTTTATATCCAGATCTGGAAGTTAGGAAGTGCTTCCAGATCCAACAATTTAAATGTAGTGTTAGAGATTAAAATGTAGCAAGACTGCCAGCTGATATAATTATTCACAGGGTGCACACAGCCCTGAGATTCCTACCTGTCTTCTCATACATCTTGGCTGGGATGCTGCTGCACCTGAACTGAGTGGTACTGAGGGACAGGACACATTAGCTTGGACACAACCTTATGTTTCCCCAGCTACATGGTTTCCCAAACCATAATATTTAACTGGTTTGGAGGGCAGGCAGCTGTGCTTTTGTCCATTTTGCAACCATTCAAACAGAAGTGACTCCAGATTGTTAGTGAAGAAGTAGACAGATGCTCAGTCTGAAATTGTTTGCCCTGGTTATACACTGGGAAAATGTAGTCTTACCTAAAAGTAGAAAACATGGAGATTCTGCCTTGGCAAACATACGACAAGAAACTTCATTTTTCTCATATAAGCTGGAAACGAGAGGGAAATGATTCTATTTTTAGAATAAACAAGAAATAGCAACCTGAAATTTACCCTGGTGTCTAATATAGAAACTGGAAGCAGGTCAACTTATTGGCTAAAGTAATCTTGCATCTTTATTTCCCTTTCTTGACAGCTTGAAGCCTGCTAACATTTTGACTTCCAAAACCTATAATATGCCTGCCATATTATCAGATGACTATTGCCCATCAGGCTTAAAAATGCAATAATATTTGTTTAAAAGGTGTTACAAGCAGGGACTGGAATTTTATACAGTCATTAACATGTTTAAATATGCTTTGGAATAATCTTATTTGTAGTTTATTGTAGAAAGCTGCACATTATATTTTCACAAGCTTTTCTATTCTAGGAGCTTGGCCATCATGTATTAAATATTGTTATGTAGCTGTCATAACGTTTTTGCTTCACTTAACAAGTGAGAAAAAGATAGCTCATTCACAGTTCTCCTGTTCATGAAGTATCATCATAAAGGACAGGGTTATCTTTAATATGTGATGCTACTGTCAGACTTCAAATACAGTACATTTTATGTTGTTGTTGGTAGAATCAGTCTCGGAAACATACTTTTTATTATCATTACATGACTTTACATGCTCATAATTTCTCATAAAATGGCTTAAGCTTGTTTTCAACCCTGATTGTATTGTTAAGTTTAACAACATATGTGCTAGTTAACATGAATCTCTCAGGTAACTCTGTGTGTTCTGTAACTCAACAAAGCTTTTCTTTTAAACTTCAGTTTTGGACACACAAAGTTTGTATTATCTATATGTAGTATTATTAATAGGTCTAGTCTTTTCTCCAAGAAAGGTCTCTTAGATCCAAAATTACTATTAGTGGAAACCTGGCAGTGGTAATTATACCAAGAGAAAAATTAAAATGCAAAAATTTGAACAGGTGCCAGGAATGAAGGGTATGATTTTTAGTAACATCACTAAATTTCAGTGCAGTGATGTTTTTACAGGGCAATTCTTAGCTACTCATGGATTGGCACAAATGCACAAAACAAACTGAGGTATTTCCCTAAATCTAAGCAAAAATCACGGAAGCTAGAACATCGCAGAGACAAGTAGATGCCTGTGCAGGTTCCTGCTTGCTTTTGGCTAGGTTTTCCAGCTTAGGCCAATGTCAGCCTGAGACCTGCAGAGCCATTTGGATATGTCTGCACTGTGATCCCAGAGTACCTATACAACCCAGCTTTTATAAGTTACAGAGCTACTCAAGCTCAAAATACTTGAGCACTGACTATATCTGCATTGTGGGGGTACAAGAAGACCTGGCTCCAAGGTCAGGCAATGAGGGGTTTGAACTTTGAGGATGAGGAAAAAAGAACCCCAGGTTTTTCTCCTTGAGCCAGTGCATGAAATTGCAAATGAGGCCGGGAGTTAAAGAGGAACTAAGTGGGATACAACTAAACCGTCTGAGGTTTGGATAGGAATTGATCGTTTCATAAGTCAAGAAAGCACAGACAAACCCTTAACAAGAAAGAGTCTGGACCTGATGTCTGAGGCAACAGGGAACAAATGGGTGCTAAATAGGGTAGGTTAGTCCAGGGCAACCATTGGAAGCTGTGGATGTTGGGATATGTTGGGATTGCAGCAATTACTGATGTTGTAGCCTTGCCATACTGTGAATATGACATGGACCCACATTATAGTCTTTGTGTAGACTGTGTGATATAGAGCCATATGAAACTTGCACAAACTGTAATGTCAAGTCTATTTTTAATTTTAAATGTTATGTTAGGAGTAAATATGCTTACTCAAGTAAATAACTTTTTTTTTCTCACCCCCCCCCCCCCCTCATAACTCTGTGCATTATACAATAAGATGAGGTGGCAGCTGAGGATATAATCACATTTGCCTTCATTATTAACACGGTTTAGCATTTTCTGTCAGAATCTTGGATTTCTTAATGAAAAGTGTATGGAAAAATACAGTGTTTTCCCACACATTGTAGCCATTTTTATTTGGGGACTTTCAGCACACACATATGTTGTGTTGGGACCATAAAATTTGGAAAAGGCATTTCATTGACCATAACTGTGTTTTCCAAGCCTTTCAAATATTTGGCTTCAGCATTCTCAATAAAGCTAGTCATGGTTAAGCAGTTCCTTATTAACTAAACTATTTCAATTTCAGAGGAGTACAGGACTTATGCTAACATTAATCTTCTTATCCCTTGAGTTACCCTTTGTCAGGTACTCCAACCAAGAAAAAGGAAAAGTACTTCAGGATGATTCCCACTGATGAACTGAAGAAAGTAGATGCAGTCTCCTGAGAAAACAAAGGAAAAATTGGGTCAGGGACAAAGGGGAGGCAGCAGGCAGTCACACTTTTGTCCACATTGAAGATACAAGCTCCAGATTTCCTATCTGTGATTTTTTTTTTTACCTAGGGGAAACTTATTTACAACTTGCTAATGCATTGCAGTAATAGAATAAGTAGAAAATCATGTAAGTACAGACAGAATTGCAATAAAAAATATACACATAATGATCACCTGGGAACAAGAGAGCATGACCTTGAGGTTTTTTGTTTGTAAGTTCATTGGATATATTTTTTTTTTTTGCAGTACATATTTTTACTGTAAACTAGGAGAAATGTGCTAGGAAGTAAGTTATCATGATCCTTGTACTGATCACAATGTTTCCAGACTACAGAGGGGTGACAGGAGATAAACAGACATTTTTTTAATATGGTTGTGCATACTGAAGATGGCTCATTACTGCTGTGATGGTTTGATTACCGGTTTTGTTATGTTTATATTTCAGCAAACACAAATACAATGGCACAAATTATCAAGAGAAGGGAAAAAATTACACTACCATGTTACGTGCAGCTTTTAGGCAGAGCCCAATGATTCTGAGGATAGAAAATATTATACTGGTTATGTGGAATCCTGTGTGGCAAGAGGAGTACTGAGCAATTTGAGGAAGCAAAGGGAGTCAGCTTTTGACCTGAATTCTGAAATATCATGAAAAATCAGTGTTAGCAAAGTTGGCATTAACCAGCTATGTTACTGTCAGGCTGTTTATCTTGCAATTCAGTTTGTCCCATCTTCTGTGTATCCCTTGCCCCTGGGGAAGGTTCCAAAACACACCTTCCATTTCATCACAGCTCTCCTTGGAGCCCTCTTTGGGGGAAGGGAAAGTCTGAGACTAGGAAGCATACTTATATTCTTGCAAGTATATGCAAATTCCTCTTCTTCTAATTCAATCCTTTGTTGAGGAATATATTGTTTTGCACAGTGAACATAAACTTTTGGTTTAACAGAAAGCTTTCACTGGCATTGCATTTCTTGCTTCCTTCATTTAGTGGTCCGCATCTTAATGTGATGAAAATCAGATGACACATACTGAGGTTCTGACCAGTACTTTTTGTTAGGCCTTTGTTATAGTTTTTGGTTTGATGTTGCGTATAAGCACACAAAGTTTGCCACCTTTGTTCCTTCATTGGTTGTGCCTCCTCTGAAACTCTTGGAGTAGCTGAGTATTTTCCATTTCCATTTCTGCCTATTCTTTCAGCTTCATGGTCCCTTTATGAAAAAAAAGGAGGTCATATTTTACATGGTATTTTCAGTGAGTGAAAACCAGATTATCATCATTCCCACTTGACACAACTTCTTTATCTTCTGTTCATGATGTGTTCTCCATTGTCACACTTAAATTACTTTCATTGATTTGTCTTGTTTACCTTGCCTTCTGTAACTGGTTGACTAAAATTCTGTCCACCATTGTACCAATTCCACTAATTGTTTTTACTCTTACAGAAAATATTTGTGAGAACAGGATTAATGAATTAGCCCATGATACCATTACAGCTGAAACATTCTATCAGTCTACTGAAATATTAATAGGCTACTATGAGACAAGAAGGAGGGTAGGAGCCAGTAAAAATCTCCACACATCAAAGTTTGAATAATCATGGCCATATGGAAATCTGCTGCCTTATTCTTGTAGCAATGCTGTAGTCATGGCTTCTCTCAGTTTTTAATATTTACAATGAACTTTTTAATGAGCAGTAACAGAGGGACCCTCTAGTTCCTTGTTTCTTAGAAGTACAGCTTCTGGCTAGTATTAGGTTGAAAATAATTGATTTATATTTCAAAGAGGTACACTCTATTATTACGCAAAGATGATCTAGTGAACTAATCTCATCAAAAGGATGACATTCCAAAATTTATGCTTAATATGTTGTACAAAAACTAAAAAAAACTTAGATATTTTTTAATGTTTTGGAATTTACTGGAATATTTTTATTCCAGACGTGTTTTGCTGACAACATTTTTCATTATAAAAGGCATTCTGCAGGCTTTTCAAAGATAAATTTTTCAAGAGAGATGGTTTTGAAAGAAAGTATATCTGTGTTTTTACACTTGCTAAAATAAGTTTGTAGTGAGCAAAGTTTTTACCATCATTCAAATTGGTTTTGTCAGCAGTCGTTTTTCAATAGGCAATTTTTGCAATTATTGTCCCTCAGAGTTTCAGTGGTCTTATTTAACTGCTCTTCAGGCTTGTGCAGTTTGGGCAATCAAAGATTTCACACCTTATGTACTTTAATTAAAATGTATTTTTCCCCAGACTTCAGGGTTCTGAACTCATCTCTACTAAAAGTTGCCTTGCCCTCCTCTCACAGCTTCCCCAACACACCGAGTTCCCACTCAAAGCTCACATCTACCACAGCAGTTCTAACTGCCCTTGTAACTTAGGCTTGGAGAGGCGCTTAGTCCTTTCTCTGAACATCTGTGCGATCTTTATGCCCAAGAGCCAGCAAGGCTCTTGGTGCTGGGGAGAGGAGCTGACAGCAGCATAGGCAGGGCCCTTTCTTGCCCACTCAAGTTCTGCCATTGGGCAGAGCAGAGGCGTGCATGCTTCCCAGGAGCAGGCAGGCTGCAGGATCCAAAATTCATTCTGTGCCTGTCAGGTACAAGAGGTGAAAGCCCACTCAGCTGAAGATTTCCTGATGAAATTAAGAGGGGTTTAAAATCAGGATGTTGTGGTAAGACCTAACTGGATAATATTCTGTTCTGTTTTCTATCATGACACTTGATTTAGTCAATTACTGTTGTATTAGATTTTTTCACTGAAATAATAATTACTTTAATATGCTGTGTCATAGAATATTTGTGCTGCCACAATTTGCTCTCTAAAGCAGCACTTAAATGGCAAATGTGATTTTAAATAGGTCTGGGAAAATAATTAAAACCCTAGATCTAAACATGCAAACAGCTGAGCTAATAAATGTTGTGCAAGTTACTCCCTACCTTACAGAGAGCATGGGCAGAGCTAGCAGAGCAATTAATTGGACCTAAGGACCACTTGCAAGCACTTCTTTTTCTAAGGTGAATATAGAAATACCCAGGGGGTGTAGCATAATTGTTGCTGTGGTGAAATAGGCCTTTTATGTGACAAGGAAAGGAATTCAGCATGTAAAGCTCAATAATTAACACTGCAATAAGATTAGTAGCCTAGCCAGCTAGGAAGCTGGCCATCACTAACCTACAAAATGTTTCGATATTTGCTGGGCTTAGTATGAAGCCTCTCACTGACTTCTGGAACTTTGAAATAACCCATCAATCATTTGGTTTATAGTTGTTTGTAGCTGACATTAAAAACATGTTTAGATTTTTTTTGTGAGAGTTTGGATCATGGAAATTCAGAAAACTGAAAAAAAATTACATTGGAAAGACTTCTCCAGATGTTACTCACTGCATACGTGACATGGCATCGTCAGAGTTCAGTGAAATTTCAGAAATTAAATAAAACCAAGGACTTTGGATATCAAATATTCTGTCCAAAGCTCATTGCAGTAATAAACTATTGCATTCACGCAATTTTCACTGCAGGCAAACTCAGATTTAAGGCTAACTGATATGATTCAAATGCCTTTCTCTGGCTCTGTGCACAAAACTCTATTTATGTTTAATTATAACACTCACCTGAGGCTTGTTATGGATGTATTTAAATGTTTGCAGAGAGGAAGAAAAACATAACTGTGTTAACAACTAACCAGTGGTCTTGGGCTTCTAAAGAGGTTTCATGTTTCCTATATTTATTGAAATTATGCCAAGACTGAAGTTGTTTACTCTGATTTTGGACAAGATCCTTCCTTTAACTAACAAAGTTCCAAAAATATTTATTTAGTATTTTCTTTTTTCTTTTTTTTTCTCCCTCCCAATGTGTTGCTCTCCTGAATTGGAAGATTAGAAAAGTGCTGGTCTGAGAAGCTTGAATACAGTTTTTCTGCTTTATTTGCAAAGCAAATAGGATAGGTGCTGTGCTTCCCAGGACCCTGTCAAGACCACTTACAGACTTTTCTTTTTTTCCAAAAAATACACATGTACTTGTGTATTTGATGTTTCTTGCTTCTTCTCTTTGTTCAGTCTTTGTGTTCTCTTTCAAATTTGTTAACCAAGACAATAATAAGCAATATATCTCCCTCAGTGCTTGGTACCACTTCACATGGCTAAATGCTTGTAAACTGGTGATAATTCGTACTTTCTCTGGTCTGAATAAAAGAGATTGATTTCAAGGGAAAAGGCCCTTGGTCCTCACACATTTAGGTCACTTGGTCTGATTTTTTGTTTTCATTTTTGTTGCTTTGGACTGGAGTAGAATTATTCAGATTTTTCAAATTACAAGTTAGTAGAAAAATACTTTATGTTATATTTTGTAGCAAAAAGAAAACTTAAAAAAGAGACCATTCTTATGTTCAAACTTCCTCCAGAAGGGTTCTTCTGTAGAAACTCTTTTTTCACAGGTAATATAGATCTGAAGTTCTGTGACTTTTAAAATGGCCCTGCAGAATTACTGTCATGACACAGATCTGGAAACTATCTCCATGGTCACTGAACCCAATAATGTATTGTCAAATTCAACCTTCATAAGTTTATCAAGTCATGTAGGAATTTCCCACCTCTCCTATGCTACTGGAAGCATGGCCTTAGGGCTTCATTCATCTGATGATCAGAAATCTTTTTATGTGAGTCTACTTAAATATATCTATAGACAGCTTGTTCCTGTGAATGTTGCTTTTTAGCAGAAGTTCCTTTCTTGGGTATTTACCTTTTAATGCTTTTAAGAAGAGTAATCTTATCCTGTCAGTTTGTATTTTTCTGAGCTAACCAAGGTGAGCTAGTCTTGCAGGCTCCTTACTATGGTTCCTTTTATCTCACTCAACTTACTCTTTTATTGCACCCAGTTGTTGCTGAGAGATATCTTTTCAAACACCCTCAAAGAGAATTTTGCACACTATTCCATGCAAAATCTCTGGGTTTCTTGTTTTCTTTTCTTCATCGTTGTGTCATCGGTGGCTTGTGGACTTCTGAAAAATAACTTGCAGATCCTTTTTTTCCATCGTCATTTCCTACTGGTAGACTTCCCGTTTAACTACACGACTTCCTATCATTCTAGCCCTCAGTGTTATCTTGCTCTTCCTGTCTGTTACTCTGAATCTACTGAGTTCTGACATTACCTTTTAGCAATGTGTCAACAACTTTTCTGTGCCGACCTCATTTATGAAACCACCGAATAAGGCAGTCTGAAAGTCAGTTTCAGACTGCTGTCACCAGTGATACTATTCCAACCTACTTCCAGTGTCTGTTTGACTCCCTTCCAAACACCTAAATCTTAAGCCTTATTCTAATAATTGGTTTGTTTGTTGTTTTTTTTTTTCCCTAGCTAGATGTGGTCTGAGCTCTCCATATAGCTGTTATTCTCCTCCCTTTCTTTTTCCAGCAAGATTAAGGGGCACTCCTGGCTGCTATGCCTCGCTGTGGCTGTTCCATTTCCTCTGCTTCCTTTGAGCACACCATGGTCCATGCTCTGTGTCCCAGCGTGAGTACATGACCCAGTGCCAGGGGGCTAGTACAAACTAACCTGTTATCTTTAGAGTTATATGAACTCCTACTGTATCAAACGCTTTAATGTAGCCCTTGTTCACAAAAGACCTTTACTGGTATAAATAGCATTAGAAGGTGAGAACAAATTCCACATAAAAGCTTCTACCTGTAAGCAGCTATCCAACTCTGGAATAAACTCATAGATACAGCAGCTGAGTATCCAAGCTTTTGGATTTTGTATTTTGGGGATGACTTGTGTTTAAATTTCTCTGCCATCTCCAAGTCTGATCTATATACAATACACAGCAAAACAGATCTCACTCAATTTGTCTACTGTCTAGATTGAAGCCAGTGCTGAAAAGTCCAGGAAGTTAAAATATGTATATATTGGGTGTAAATTAAATACCTTGAGTCTGTGAAGGACTGAACAAGATCTAATAACATCAAAGAAAGTTGTGCTTTGCTGGGTTTAGAAATTGAATCTTAGAGAAAATTAAGTTAAAGAATCAATAGAGATGGATTATTTTAGACAGAAAACGTGGATTTATGTTGGTTCTCATGCTACTTACAAGAATGTTCATTACCTAGTTTTGGCTGGATTTTTTAGTACCCATTTGTTTTAGCATCAGTTTACACTCTGGTGGGACGAATTAGGTAGTACATCACTGTATCTGTAAACACTGTGCCTCTGTGTTCCAGTGACAGTCTGGGGCCATGTCCTCACATTTGCAAAGTTAAAGAGCAGGAAAAAAAAAAAAAAAGAAAAGAAGACAATTCAGGGGAGGAAGTCAGGAAAAGAATATTAAACTCTTTATCCATACTTACTTGTCTGAACACTGCTTAGACTATCACTAATAAAAGCGTATCTATGTGGAAAAATATGCCTTTTAACATGTGTAATTAATATTTTAAATCAAAGCTTTTGTAAAACGAGATTCTTTCACTGGAACAAGTTCTCCTGGGTGCCAATATTAACCAGATTTACCCAGGGATGTTTAAAAAGAAAGGAAAATCTTCTGTCAATACTAATTATCAGACTACACTAGCGTGATAAAAATGTGACTAGTATGAGGCTGATGGTCACCAGTAAAGTCAACCACCTTCGTTGGATGAACCCTAATGTTTTTTAATTGCTGTTGTGTTACCAAGGAGAAACATTTTTTATGGGTTCTAGTGCAAAGCATTCACAAGTCTCCCTGGACTTAGGGAGATGTTGGTGTGACTAACTCCTTTCAAGAGCTCTCGGTGTACAATGGAATAATTTAGTGTCTTGATTTCAAAGTGTCTTTGAAATTCACTAGTATTTGCTTGGAATATCTAGTCTTGAATTCAGACTAAAAGGTAGGAAACTGAGTATTAACTAAAGAGCTATATAGATGGGATGAGTGCCACAGAAAATTCCCCACTGAGATCATGGGAAGGACAAAGCTTTCAGACAAAACAAAGGCATGTAAAAACAATGATGCTTTCAAAGTCCTTAGAAAGCTGTGTTAAAGTAGCCTGTGCTCATCTAGGCTGGAAAGATGCAACACCTATAAACTTAATCAGCTTGCAGAATTCAGAAAATTTCTGACCTGCCATGCAAAGAAGTGTTAGCAATGGAGATTTAAGACTTAAAATTGATTATAATTTCAATTGCAGTGATCCTTGAACTTTCCTTCCCCAAAAAAGTGGAAAATGCACCTTTTTTTCCAACTGACTGTCTTTTCTTGCTTGCCTGCACTCTTTTCATTTCTGTTAGCCATTTTTATTGCTGTACACAATAGACACAGGCTTGCTGTGTTCAAATAATCACTTGCCTTAAATGCTAACTGAGTTTTCAGTGCCTAATTGTGGGACTACAGAGTGCAGAGTTTAGGGATTTGTCCACTTTCCTGATATACTAGAGACAAGAGCACTCACTAAGCACTTTCAAAATGATTAAATCCACTTATCCTCTTTGACTGAAACCCATACTTGCTGTCACAGTAGCTGCAGTAATATTTTCTTTTTTTTTTTCTCTCCACTGCCTGCATCCTTTGGCAGTTTAATGCAGAAGGGGGAAGGTTAGAAAAGAAAAAAATAAATAAAATCATTCCCTCTGCTGTGGAGGAAAGGTTCTTGGAATTCAGAATAAGTAGTCATGGGCAACTGATGCATTAAACAGAATGAGGAGTCAGTCAGCAAAACACATCTGCTATGCCCTGCAAGGACTACAAAAGCACTACATGTTCTTAACCTCTGGGCATTTCAAATGTAACCTTCAGAGAAAAAATGTTTTTTTGTTGGGGAAACATCTTTTCACCTGTTTGTCTCTAAAAATCAGATTTTTATACTTTGCCAAGAAATCTTAAAATGAAGTGCTTTTTCCTCCTTTTATACAGGGAATGATGAAAAGAATGGAGCACATCTTCAGACTTTACTGTGCATAGAGTCAGGGAACCTCACTGAGTACCAGGGCACGGTAGAAACCTAGGCTTCTTAGCTTCAGTGTATTTGCAGTAGTCCAGAAACAGAAGAATAAACAGTCACCTGAAAAAAATAAGCAAATAAATCTTCCTAAATAAATCTTCTGTTTTCACAGAACACCATCTTGCTGTAAGCTTAAATATTTTGTCCTTTGGATAGTTTTGCTGTACCTTCTTATAAAAGACAGTATGGTTTCCTGTGTTTTCCTTTTCCCTTGTAACTGAAAGGCTAAATGAAACTCTTACAGAAAGCATTCAGGATTTTGAGCAGCCATTGAATTTTTGAAGGCAGAGAGGCTATTCAGCATTTCAATTGGCATTCTTTAACTTCAGGGCTGGGTGGCCGTGCGGGGCATTGTTGGGAAATGTATTGATCTGCTAACATATTTGCTGGAACCATTTTTTTCCCCACTAGTCTGAAGCACTTTGTTACTGCTTTGGAATTTTTTCTTTGCTACCAGAGACTACCTTCCACGCCACTGACACATAAGGAAACAGTGCAAGGCAAGGATGTGATACTTGAAGGATACTTGAATGTGCACTTGATAAAGTGAATGATGATGCTTGCAAGTGGGATTTTTCTCCCCTGTATTGCTGTCTCTTACATCTTGTATTCATGCTTTCTCTGTGTGCTCTTTAATGCTATGCAGTAACAACAAGTATTTTAGCCTTTCACCTTTGAATCTAATGTGGTTTCTTGTGGTCTAATATAGCACAGTAGCAAATTTCAGGCTGGAGTTCAACCTTTGTTCAGGTAACTCAATTCACCCAAAAGGAAAGCATACTAAAAACGAAGGTCCATCTGTAGGCAGTAGTTTTCCTCATAAAGTGAAGAAAACCAACAACAACAACCACAAAAAAAATCAGCTTGCTTTGGCAACCTTATTTGTCAGTCATCGTATTAATTCACAGAATCTGACTGGCTAAGGTGATAGTCACAAAAAACCCAGCTTTGCTTTAGTGGTTTTGATTTATTTTTTTTTTAATAGTGAAGATTTTGAAATCTCTGGGGTATTTTTCTTGGAAACAGTAATAACTGAATGGATTTTATTAGGAGCATGGGAATATAAGCAGTAAACTTGAGAAATATGTGCAGGTAAAGTTACTATTGATATAAACTGATCCCAGCTGGAAATGAGTTCCAAAATTTAGTCCACAGTCTGAAAACATTTCTTTGTATGCCATTCCTTTCTAAACTTATGCTTTGTGATGCATATGCAAGTATGTTGTCATATTTTACATCTCTTTCTTAGCATTAGCAACAAAAGGATTATTGCTGCAGTATTTATGCATCTAAATGAAAGCTTGAATTCATATGATTAATTAATACCTACTATTTTAAATAATATGCAGGATAATAGATTCAATTATACATCTTCTTCTGGAGTTCCTTAGACCTCTATTTGGAAAGAAGATATCTGGTGAATGAGGAAGGAAGTGCCTTCCTCAAGTGCCTGGTGAATGAGGAAGGAAGAGAAGACTGAGAGGGGACCCCATCAACACATAAAAAATATTGTAAGGGTGGATGTCTCGAGGATGGAGCCAGACTCTTCTCAGTGGTGCCCAGAGACAGGACAAGGGGCAATGGGCACAAAGAGAAGCATAAGAGGTTTCAGTTGAATATGAGGAAGAACTTCTTTACTTTGAGGGTGACAGAGCACTGGAACAGGCTGCCCAAGGGAGTTGTGGAGGATCCTTCTCTGGAGATATTCAAAACCTGTCTGGACGAAGTCCTGTGCAACCTGCTCTAGGTGAACCTGCTTTAGCAGGGGGGTTGGACTGGATGATCTCCAGAGGTCCTTTCAAACCCCTGCCATTCTGTGATTCTGTGCCAGAAGAGAGAAAGTGTTACCATGATTTAATACATCAGCAAGAATTCAAGCTAACGCTTTCCGATGGTACTGAGCAGATCACTTAAGCCAGACTTCATGTCAACAGTCAGCAGTTACATACTCATTATATGGGAGTTAGTTTAGACCAAAACATTCTCATGTGCAGAGCAAACTGATATCCACAGTGGTGCTCTGAATAAATATATTCATGCTACAAAGGACCACAAAGAATTTTGTACTGCCCGATGCATAATTTTGTGGTGTCTCTCTATGAAAGATGAGAACTTGTATAAGTGACTGTACAGTCATTTCTGACACCCTATCCCTACAGAAAACAAATAAGCACTGAGGAAAAATCAGATTTGTCTGGCATGAACGGTTAAATTCTTTTTCATCTTGTTTTGTCTTTGCCTTTAGTTTCTGATTTATGTTGTATTGTCTGTAACAGTAATTATATAGTGTCTAAAAATCTGCATTTTTACAGCCAGTTTTTACATTTGTCCTGATAAACATAGCAAACAGGTTGCCTTCATGCCACAGAGGTGTGAAAATGAATTAACAGCTGTGAAACAATTGTACTGATGAGTGCTATAGGAAAGTCCACAAGGAAACTTACAACGCTGTAGCTGGAGCGGGGCTCAAACAATAGTGGGTAAATAAAGAGGAAGACCTCATTTTGACCTATGAAGTGAAAATAACAATGGAACAGTGTAGAACAGTGCCTTATGGTCATTAGGTGCACATATCCATACACTGAATGAAATCAAAGGTCAGGTAATTGAGAAAAAATTATCAAGAACAATATAACAAAAGAAAACACATAATACAGAGTTGTGAAGGCTGCCTGAACTGAGACTGAAAATGCAGTCTAAATTAAATAATTTCCTTAAAATTTTAGGTTTTACCTTTTCAGTATATTAATATGCTTTTAAACTTCCTTTCTCTAGGAAATACACCTTCATAGAAAGAAAAAAAATGGGTTTGTATAATATTGGTAATAACGGCATTTTAAGTTCTGATGGTGCTGTCAACAAGTCAACTCTATTGTTTCTCCTCTTTCAGGCTTTTCTGATAAGTCAATATTCTACAAATAGCTAAAATCACACATAATCCAACTGAAAAGAACAATTAAATATTCTGGAAAATGTCATGAGAGACAATACTGATAGAGCCCTAAGCAGAACCCAATGGCGAGAGGTTTTCCGCTATGTATCTTAACATATTGAATTGCTAGTAAGAGCTCATAAATTTAACTAAAATGATGGAAAGTTAAATAAAAACCTAATGGCTTTTGATTGTATTAACTTCCCAGGTTCTCATATGGCCACAGCAGCCATAGAAGAGGATTGCCTTTCACTCTGTAATATAAAGTACCTTTAGAAGAGCTTTCTGAGTTGAGGATATAACACTTCTTACTGTTTGGCAAATGGACTACCAAGGACTGAGATGTTTTGGACAAATAACATAACTGGAAATGAAAAGTCAACTCTACCTCACCCAAACAAGCACCTTAATCTCTTCATCCTTGAGGATCAAAGATATTTAAAACTAGCAAAGAATTTCTAAACATTTTGGATTAAGTTCAGTTTCTGCATAAAATTATGACTCACCAAGACAGCCGAGGTTTGTGTTATTATGTTAATATTTGCAAAGTAATTCTTCACCTGAAACATTTCTGATACTTAATATAGTACATTTAAAATGCCTAATGTCTTTTAACACAATCCTTCTTTGTCTAAATCAATGTGTTTCTTTGGTAGAAGAAAGAAAAAATTTGAGTCCTGCTGGTAGCATGATGGTCACAGCAGCTAATATTTATCTTATCATATATGAAGTATTGATGCTGCAGCTGATGCTGGTACAATTGTAAAGAAATGGACAAATAAGCAATAAAGGATATTTCACATCGACTTCTCCAGCAGGTTTGCAAAACATGGAAAGTTGACTTAAACAAAGTTGAGTAAAGAAATAAAATTGAAAATATTTACATTTCATTCCAATTTCCTGAAAATGGAATGGGCATATGACATCTCATCCACTCTTCCTCGAAGCTAGCACATAGAAAGCCATAATTTGGGTGGGGGTTTTTTTTGGTTTTTTTAAGGACACTTACTAGTAATACATTGTTTTAAATTAAAGCTCTAAAAATTACCTTTCCACTCTGTGGACTGCACTTCTTCCCAAGGCTCATTTACCCTGCAGTGCTATTTCCATTCTTGCTGCTGTATTCCAGGCTGAGACTGTCAGTTGTGTTTTCCTTTCACTGACAAAGAGAGAAATCCCATGGTTGCCACTGTCAAGAACATTTCTCTGCCTTCATTCCACAGGGACATCAACAAGATGTCTGATCCCTCTCTGTGCACTCCTCTGTCATAGGGGTGATCACCTAAGCCTGGGCTGCCTTTACTTCTTCCTTCCATTGACAGCCACTGCTTGACATGTTATCATCATGCATGCAGAATCCTGCTCTTCTCATGTGCAAAGGTCTAACTGAACAATAAAAACCTTCAGTCAGTCCCTCTACCTCCCAGGCACTGGGAGAAAATAAATAACTGAGCAATAGCCAGTGTCTCGGAATCAAACTCTGTAACTTCTAGTTCTTGACAAGAAGGAAATACAAAGTTTAGAAAGGTAACCTAGAAGCAACAGCAATACATTATGCTACTTATTTTATTTATATATGGTCCAGCACCTCCTAATTAAAATGTACTATTTCCAGGATAGGGATAATGTTGTTTTAGTTTACACAGAGTTTCTATAAAACATTGCACAAAAGTGTAGCAAAATTGAAAAATAATCTGGCAAGGTCAAATTAATCACACATAAAGTGGTCCCACTCCTCCAGTTGATGCTCAAGGCATTCTTCTATTACCACTCAGCCTGGGACCCACCACGCACCTTTCAAATTCTAGTATTAGCTAATTGTCCCTCATCTTCCACCCCTCTACCTTTGCCCTTTTCTCCTCCTTTCTCCCGCCTCTGACTGGCAGTGTTCCACCAGTTCATCCTTACTGGCTAGCTGATCTCTCCTGTTCCCCTTAATTCACTGGACATT
Source organism: Egretta garzetta (assembly GCF_000687185.1). Taxonomy (NCBI): domain Eukaryota; kingdom Metazoa; phylum Chordata; class Aves; order Pelecaniformes; family Ardeidae; genus Egretta; species Egretta garzetta. The sequence continues at coordinate 2,009,774 of NW_009260616.1, forward strand.
TAATATTTCCTGATATGATCAGATCTAGTATTTGAGACATCCAGAAAAAAAAAAAAAAAACCACAAGAAAAAAAAACTTGGTTCAAAGTCAAAGACATCACACGGAGAACACTTTGCCATCAGCCTCCTCCCGTTTGTTTATTACCATGAATGGGCTTTTAGCTGAAGTACCTCAGGTGACTTCAGCTGTGCAGAAGACACAAAAAAAGACAGTCTGCTTCTTGTCTAGATGAGTCCCAAAGAATTAAAAAAACTATTTAAAAGGTCAAACCAAACTACTCTCTGCATGAAATTCTACTAAAGAAGTGGGCTGGGATGTTCTACTCCACCTACAAATTTAAAGTGGCTTGAAGGTGTGCCCCATGTAGAAAGCATTGCAATAGTCTCCACCTGAGGTAACAAAGGTGTAGAGAAAGAGAGGACTGTCTCCTTGCCAAATATTGAAGTAAGCTCACTTGACAGCCACTGTTGCAGAACTCAGTATGACTAGGCAATCGAGTGCTGGCCCCTGAGCTCAGTAACTCACAACAGTGACTGAAAAAGCACCAGGCATCGTATCAGCACTCAAATCAACCTGGCTGTACAAACAATTCAGTTCTGTTTCTTTTTGGCTATTTGCATCATGATAATGTAAGAAGAATCTAATCCTAATTGTTTTCGTGTTAGTATTGTTCCATTAATCTTGTGTTAATTTATATTTGGACTTTTATTTCAGCTGAATCCCTTTAATTTTCTCTTTGGTGTTTTTAAAATGCTTCCCATGAAGCCTAGCTTATTCTCTTTTCACGCTCTGTCTTGTGGGGTTTTTTTCTTACCACCTTATTTCTCTTTATTCCCCCAAATAATTCCCTTTCTCTTACCTATGCTTTTTATTTTATTTTTGTAATTCAGTTTAATCTTTCTTCCATTCCCAGTCCATGCATTTCTTCCCCTTTGCTATCCATTCAGCCCACCAAAACTATTCCCTTTTAATAGTTCAGCCCACAGTACTCATTTCCTTTTCCCATTCTAGTTCATTGAGAATGAATAATGCATTCCTTTGCAATTTCAAATCTTACCAATTTTTGTTTAGTCTCAAGTAGTTGAGACTGAGCAAGAAAAGAAGAGAAATTAATTGCATTCCACTGGAATCAGAATACAAGCCACTGAGAAAAACTTGGAAGTGGAAAAGTAGCAAAATGGAATGAAATTAAATGAGGTGAGAGATGGACTAGAAAGTAGTAGTGGGTAAAATTGAGCACATACTTGTAGAAAGGGCTACATAAACACTTGGCAAAGTGACTGAACTGGAAACAGATTGGGGAATCAATCAAGTCCAGTGAGCTAGAAATGGAAAGGAGTAAATACGGCCCAAATTCAAGAGAGAAGAAAAAGATCTCCACAGGAGAGGGACTCAACCTTGGTGAGACGAGGGACAAAAAAATGAAAGGCTCTAATATCTTCAGTTCCCACTGTGAGCAGTGTTTCTGTTTACTACCTAGTGAGTGATAACTCTGCAGCTCAGTAGAGAGAAAATGCTTCCTTACAAATATACTCGGTGTGTAATTAGAACGGTAGCACAGCTAATGGTAATGTAAGCATCATCCTATCTAAAGAGCAGTTGTATTGCTGCTAGAACAGGCATATGAAAATGCTAAATATTTCAGCTTAGTGAGGAAAAGACTCTTGAACATTTGATTATTCTTTGATCTTGTTCCTATCAGTTATATTGTGAAATCTGGCTTTCCTTCAAACTGCAGATAATTTGACTGTCATAAACTGGCAGTGTAGTTTTGATTACATTGTTGCAATAAAAATGTACCTAAATTGGTTTCAGTGGAATTCTGACACCTGTTTGTTAAATATTGTTAAATATCTGCATTGAGCCAAAAGCCTGAGAATTATTTCAATTGAAGCTGACTCACAAATCTGAAAAAAAGTAAAACTATCTGCTACTGTTGCAATGTTGTCCCCAGCAAGTAAATGGACCACATAGTTGTAAGGTGCTCTGTGTACCTGTTTTAAATACGGCATGGTGGGAAATTCAAGGAAGCTGCAAAACTGACCCAGAAGTATCTTTAATGTGTTCAATTTACAGATAAGCCACTGAAACATTCAGGTTACTGACATTTAAAAACCTACAGTATTGGACCTAGCCATCAGGCCAAGAGCCAGCAATGTGGTCTTATAGCAAAGGTGGCTAATGGCATCTGGGAATTGGGAATTAATTATTTAGTTAATGGGAACTAGGGTGGTTTAGCCTGGAAAAAAAGGAGACTGAGGAGAGATCTTATTGCTCTCTGCAGCTACCTGACAGGACGGTGTAGTGAGGTGGATGTTGGTCTTTTCTCCCAGGTGACAGGTGATAGGATGAGGGCAAATGGCCTCAGGTTGTGCCAGGGGAGGTTTAGATTGGACATTAGGAAAACTTTTTTCACTGAAAGGGCTATCAAGCATTGGAACAGGCTGCCCAGGGAAGTGGTTGAGTCACCATCCCTGGATGTATTTAAAAGACGGGTAGATGAGGTGCTTAGGGACATGGTTTAGTGGTGGACTTGGCAGTGTTAGGTTAATGGTTGGACCTGATGATCTTAAAGGTCTTTTCCAACCTAAACAATTCTATTATTCTATGATTCTATCTTGGGCTCTACTCAGCACTGGTGTGGCCACACCTGGAGTACTAAGTCCAGTTCTGGGCTCCCCAGTACAAGACAGACATGGGCATACTGGAGAAAGTCCAGCAAAGGGCCTTGAAGATGATGAAGGGTCTGGAGCATCTCACATATGAGGAAAGACTGAGAGATCTGGAGGAGAGAAGATTGGAGATATTCAAAAGCCATCTGTAACGGTCCTGGGCAACCGGCTGTAGGTGGTCCTGCTTGAGCAGGGAGGTTGGACCAGATGACCTCCAGAGGTCCCTGCCAAACTCAACCATTCTGTGATCAGCCCTGTTTGTTTCTGACTAAACCTTGTGGAAGACCTGGGCTCAGCACTGCAGTGGAAGCAACTACAAGGCAAGACCTCAGCCTGGATCTCTCAAGTCTGAAGCAGGTGCCATAACAAGAAAACCAATTTTTCTTTTTTTTTATTAGATGTTTTCTTCTCAGTGCTGAATCTGCTGAAGATCTGCTGCCTACCTTTATTTTTAGTTAATATAACAAGGATTTGTGCAGGGCAAACAAAATTCTGTCTGCTCGTTCTACTGTGCTAATGAACATTTTCACTGTGTCTGGAATATTCTACTACTTGCCATTAAAGGATAATTCATTTGTTTATTGCAAATTCCTTGTAAAGTTACACATTTAACTTAAAACATTTTAAAAGAGATAATATAAATTGCTGGGTTTTCCTTGTTTTATACTGATACCATTTCTGAGTTAACCATCAATAAACAGTGTTTTTATACAAAATATGGATATATAATGATACTTTTTATCTCTGTATGGATATCTTTATCTGTCAGTTCAGAACCAGTCCTCCTGGCATGTAACAATCTTACTGCTTCTCAATTAATCATAGAGCAGCAAAGATTGGAAGAGGAGAGGAAGAAATAAAAAACTAAAAGCAGCACTAATCATGCCTATAATGCCTTACATCTGTGAAAAAAGTATTGAAACACCTCTATTAGGTGTGACACTTAGATTCACCATATCTCTATTACATAAAGTACTGTTTAGGCATCATATCTTCTACAGAGACACAGTTAAATGTGTTAGAAACTTTCTTTAAGGGAGCTGAAGCTTGGCCCAGATTTGCTAAGATTTTGAAACAGAATGGTTTGAGGTTTTGGGTAAGCTTAGGAAACATTCAAGCTGAAACTTGGGCTTCAGTGTATATAGAGTAAAAATTGAGGTATGTACTGTGATCCTGGGTCAAAACCTTATCTTGAATTGGTTGGGAGGAAGAAAAATTCCTCGTGATTTATTTTTTTTTCCCTCAGACAAGAGTTTCATTTAATTTTTTTTCATCTATTTCTACAGCAGCTTGGAAAAAAAAAGGGAGGGTGAAGAATCTCAAAACTTGCCAAAATCCTTCTCCCCACTCCCATTAAAAAACTCCATCTAGTTAAATTTGAGCATCTTGTCAAAATGATAAATAAACCAGCAAAAAAACTTTGATGGAGAAGTGGTATATTCCTGGGCAGAGAATCTACTTGCAAAGCAAGGACATCATATACAGCTTGCTGGGTTTTCTAACCAGTGGTGGGATTTCATAATCCACACTTAGAGAGAAACTCTGTTTAGGATTCTGAAGAAGATACTAAGATGTGGAATAGTGGGCAGACAGCTGCTGTAGTGTGATGATTTTTGAGGCGTGGATTTGGGCCAATGTTAGAAACAGGACTGCCTGAATTCTGAACTTGTTTGACTACAGTCTAAAATGTTTGTTCCTTTCAGCTCAGATGTACTTTTAGGAGGAGTTTGGTTACATGCCCAATAACAACTGCAATACAGCACCAAGTGGAAGCCAAAAGAGAAAACTCATATGTAATAAATATAATTTAAATGAGTCTGTATGCATATTGTGTAGCCACCAGAACAGCATGGAAAGCCAAATGCCTCAAAATCCAGGCAACAGCAAAGTGTAACTTAGGAAAAATGAAATAAAAATACTACACTGGACTTCTGAAATGTGCTTTTGGAGTCAGGAACTTTTTCTCCAAAGCTGTGGGAGCCTGGTGAGAAGTCCCTTGCACCCACCACGGGCCAGCTGCCTACTGGTCTGTGTCTGAGCAAAATCCCATCATCCTCAGCAGATTGCTAGGCAACAGCCGATCTTAAAATCGTGGACAGGTTTTTGAATTTTCTTCCCTCACTCTTACACAGGTGAAATACTATATTTTGTTAGGGTGATATTATAGCTTTGAGATTCAGAGTTATTTTGAGCTGTGCTGTTGAAATAACCATGAAATAAGATTAAGGAAGGTGAAAATATACTTTGATATGTAAGCACTGAAGAATATAACTTCACATTAAAAATATTTGTTTGACACTGTGTATTCCTAAACCAGTATCATCCATAATACGCAAAAGGACTATGGTGCACCTATTTTGAAATCTGGAAGTCTTGTTCCAAGATTTAATGGTCAATAGTCTCTTTTATAAATGGAATAGATTTTTAATTATTTTAGCCACCTTCCTAGTTCCTGTCATGTTCATTTACTACAGCTTTGTCCCTCACAAGATCCCCTTAGGTATTCTGCTAAGGTCTCAGATGTCCAAATCTGAGTTTCTTTCAGGTGAGGAAGTGCAGTCCTCTGCCTCCAGACTTGAATTTACAGTCATGGTCACCTTATCCTCCCACCAGACCTTAGGATACCTAATGCAACATTGGCAGCTGCCCTATGGCTCTCATAAGAACATTGACGGAGTTTATCTGTGATCAGCCAGCTTTCAGAAAATTTAGTGCTGTTTATTTAAGGGTAAAAACAGACACAGTAGAAAAGTGTATCACAAAGCAATCTCTCTGCATTTATTGCACATCAGCTGCACATGGCACAGACAAAGAGAAATAATTTGTTTCTCTAGTCTGTGTTGCCAGCTTTCCCCGCTTTGCCTCAGATATGGGCTGACCTTTTTTAAGTCCTGTCACCAACTTCTGTGTGATGCTTTTTGAACTGCAGCAAACTGTTTCCCCAGGCTGCAGGAAGGATAGGCTTTGTGTCCTTCACCTTCCCCCAGTAACCCAGGATAGCGAAGCTACATATCACATTTGTAGCAGTGATACAATTTGGCAAAATCATACATATAGGGTCTCTAAGTATGATTCAGAACAATAATCTTCAAAGTGTTCATATTCATAAAGTCTCACCTGTCAAAAGCATCAAAAAATGGCTTTTAAAGCCTAAATTAGTGTCAAAAGTTGGGATTTTCAGCACTGAAAGGATGAATAGGTTTAACAGTTTATACCAGTTCAGAAAAATTGCAACTCTTTGTGCAAGGTGGCCTAAAAATACTGGACAAAATATTGTCCCCATTTGATTTCCTCTAGGTTGCAAGAATGGTATCTGAATGAGCCTATCTATCAGCAGAACTTAAGGGTTAGAAGCATGTTCAGGTTTAGGTTCCCCATTAATCCCCACGCAAAATATTTCTACATGATTCGGTATGTTCCTGCCTTTCCTAAGCCCCTAAGAGCTCTTCCAGAGGTTGCTGTCTTACCAGTGAATAAGCTGAATTTAGGCCCTAAGTGCATACTTAACTTTAATTCACAGAAAGTATTTTGGTCAAGGTTGTGAGCCAGTCATCAGCTGGGTTACAGTGTGGCCCCAAAATATCACTTGCTATGACAGATGGTACATTAGTAGCTTCCACATATAGCACTGTTTCAAACTGTGACAGAAATCTTCTCTAGTGAAACTGAAAGTTTAACTTCACCTTTCAGAAAAAAATGACATTTATATCTTGCCTGCTGTAACAGCTAATAATAGTTACTTGTCTGCTACTAGCTGACAAGCCTGATTTGCAAGTTGCAAGACAGGCCTTTTCACATGAGTTTCCCTAAATCGGCTGCTTACCCTAAAACCAAACTGTAATGATTTTACTACTGTGGGGCAACAGAAAGGAAATGACATGGTAGCTTTCCACTGAATGAGGCCAGAACTGAGGGAGAGTCACTATTTTTATAACGCCAAGATCAAATGGAAAACATTTTTATTTTACCTGTAACCAGGTAGCATATTTTGTGGCTGCGGTGCGCAGTATGCACACCACAGTGTTCTAAATATGTAACCAGTTCATTCCCTTACTTGACTTATCTAAATGTTAATCTTCTTTTCACATATAATGTTACAGCATTCATAATTATACTGCCTTCCCACTCAATCCCTATAAAGACACTATAGACTGAGGGTGGAATTCATTACTGTCTCAGTACTATCCTAGCCTCCATTTATGCAAGTTTTCAACTGAATTTACCTATGTCAACAAGTAAATAAGGATTCTAATAGTTTTTTTTGTTGACAAGGTGCTGTACTGGATTAAAGAAGATTTCTTTTATAGTGAGGTGAACAAGGGTAGTTCATTGCAGCTCAGGATTAAAGAAAAGCATGAAGTAAAACAAAATTTCACACTTCTTCAACATATCTGATTGCTGTTTAAAAATAGATATATATTATTCAATTGTCAATGGCTACGCAGTTGATAGCACAGAGATAGATCACTTCATTTATTAAGCAAAAGAAAGGTGGAGATGTTTAACTGTTATAAGCCCACCACTGCCATGTTAATGACAGATTTTTTTTTTACATTGCAGTGTATAAATAAATTAATATTATGAGGTGTGACTGTACCAAGTGTCTACAGTTAAGTATATGTATGAGAAACTGCCTATCACCTTTACATTGCAGTGCTGCAGTGCAGCTGCTGAACAAAACAGAAGTATCTTACCTCCCCTGCCATTTTTACACTTCTGCACACTCACTCGGTTCAAGCTAACTTGCATAATTGTTATTATTCTTTCACAATAACTACATAATATGTACTACAGTTGGCTTCTAGGAATTATTGGCTCAGGCATGAGGCATAGCAACAGAAATGTAAAGTAATTTTTCAGTAGCTGCTATGTGACTAAGTAATTGTCTCAAAACTGATTTGTTGCTTGAATCCCAACCTTCTGGTTTGAAAGCTTTATTTAACTTAACTTACTAATTCTCCACAGAAACTGCCTCAACCTCACTCTCTGGTTGGTGAAAAAAGGGAAAAAAAACCCCACCAGACAAATCAATCACAATTCCCAGACCCTTTAATGTTCAAGGAAGTGAATTTAAAGGAGATTATACCCTTATTGCTATATCTTAGTAAGTGAATCCTGAGAAAAGGCTGTATTTCCAACGCGCTCTTTCTCCTGCTGGGTATTTGGGAATACTAATTGCTTAGCTAATTTCTTCTCTCTTCTCCCCCTGCTTTCTTTTTTCTTTTTTTTTTTTTTTTGCTAGACCCCTGCAAAACAGTACTCTTCATAGCAACAGCAGAGTTGTGTTGACATCGTTTGCTGTATCCCCCAAAATACCTTTCAAGTGTCTTAGGAAGGATGACATAATACAGATATTTAATCTTCTGGTAAGCGTTACTGAAACCTGTAAAATAAACCAGTTGTTTCAGTATTTGAGTCTGAAATAGTTGCATCTCGTCAGTGTTGTCACTGCAGACTGAATCACACCAAAGGCCACAATGTGCTCAACTCTTTTCAGGGCTTAACATCACTCATGCAACTGTGTCAGCTTGCTGAAGAGCACCTTCATTTGCTAGTCTGGAGCCTCAAGAGTGTGGGTCTGCACAGCACAAGTTTCAGGGTTGATCCTCAAAGGCTGGGATGTTTGTAATGTGCCAGCCTTAATTTGGTTGGCAAGCCCTTTAGCTTTCATTTCTACTCATTTTTAGGATGTTGCCCCAACCATTACCTTTACTGTTATGTCTTGTTAGTCTTCTTCTTTGCTGTAGCTGCTCTCTGTGACAGTTCTCTGGTCACTGAGCTTGCTGCTCCTCTCACATCCCGTTGCATTTCTCCTTAGAACTAGAAAGAAGGAACCCAATTATTGAAACATTCTGCAAAATGCAGCCTGAGATTGGGTCCTGAATAAATACCAAAATATTTAAATATTATTTTAAGGAACGTTAACAAAGATGTCCAATCAGATATATATTACACCTAATATATATATAAGTGAATACAAACTCTAAACATTAAGTGAATACAATTAAAAATTAAGTGAATATAAACAAGATGGAAAAGTAAGGAGAAAGACTTGGTGATATGTTACCAGCACCACGTCTGAAATAAATTCTGAAAATATCACCCAATTTTTGCAAGATGGATTCTAATCCAAAACCTGAGCTAAAGTTCTGTGAGTGTAAGAGCTAAACCCTTTTTCTATCTAAAGTAAGTAAAACTGACATATAGTTCCCTCAGAATTTTAATGGGTACTGAAATACCTTGGTCTCCTTGGAATAACCATAGTCACACGTAATCATTTCTGAAAATGTTACTGAAATTGCTTCAGCTATCATGCTTTGTGAAACATGACCTTCCTCTATAGGTCATTGAGAGTTCTTTAAGATATCCTGGTTTTCAATATGACTTCATTGGCAGTTGCTGGATGAGTACATACCAAAAGTACAATGGAGAGGTTATTTTCCTTTTATAAACTTCTACTGAATAACAAAAAAAAAATCCAGGGCAACTTCAGGACTCTATGATTTTCTTCAATGCTGTTATATAATCAATCTTTTCTCACGATTCCTCACTTCACACTCTCTACTCACTCTACTTCCCCCCACACGTCTACAATTCTCTTATTTCTTCATTACCCACTGAAACAGAACATGCTTATGTATCCCCATGGAAGACTATTTTTCTTTTCCTAGGCAGGAGTAATCTATTGCGACATGATACGAACTTCATTGTTTTTCATTGTGTTAACTCAAATTGCCTTAAGCAGAGTTTGTGTATCATGGGACTAAAATGATTGGAGTCTGTGAAACTGTGGGTGTTTATAAGACACAAATTTGTATCTGTTTTTGTCTGTTGTTAATGTATTAATTTCATAGTCATTTAGGTATATGAAAGATTTCCCAAGGAATTTTGGAACTTTGCTGAGGAATGAAAAAATCACTGAAGAATACATTTTTAAATGGATAAAAATTCAGAGTCTAAAAAGTAGTCTTAACATCCCTTTACACAATTTTGTAACCTCATAATTTCCTCTTTTATTTTTACCTTTAATATCCTTATAACTTCTCTGACAGATTAGTAGGTGATGGTGCAATTTTACAGAAAATCAAGAATTTTACTTATGTAGATGCGAGATAATTATTTCTAAGTGTGTTTTGGTTTACTAAACCATCAAATATTACAGTGAACTTCTGCTCTTAGTATCATTTTTGCATACTGCATTTGAAATACACTGCAAAATAGTAGTAGAGGGGCTGCCATTAGAATTTCTGTAAAAAGAAATTAGCATCTTTTTACATCTATGAAGGGTTTGTATAGTAGTAAAGCAGAAATGGACAGATCTGTGCTCTTACAAGTCACATAAAAAAAAATTAAAATCCTAACAAGTCTTGTAGCTGAGAAACATGGGTAAATGTCATGCACCGCCTGCAGGTGGGAGGTGAAGATCCAACCCCAGGTGCCACTATTTTGGCAGGTGGGTGTTGTGTTGACCTAGAGACATCAGCTTCTGGTGGAACTGGTTCTGATGCAATCGGATATTTGGGTTCCTCGGGAGTCCTCAAGCCTGCATGCTACACAGCACTAGCATGGGAGTTTCACTTGACCTGCTTTTGAGTTATATATAGCTAGAATGAGACGCTCCACCCCAGCTTGTAATAGTTAACACAGTCTCTGTAAAGACTAGATTTATAGGTAAGGACTCAAAAGTAAAGAGAAGGCTGAAGAAACACTGATAATAGCAAACAAGACAATTCATTGAAAAAAAGTAATTTCTTTTGTTGGCTTTTTTCTTGTACTTCTCTCTGTTAACAGATAATAGCCTTCTTGAACTTGAACTTAGAATCATAGAATCATTTGGTTGAAAAGACCTTTAAGATCATCAAGCCTGCCCATAACTGTGCACTACTTGAATAGTTATGTTGCTGTATGAACTTATCTGTAATACATCAGCTGAACATAGGTTATTGTTAGTACATATTCAGGATTTGGCTTATTTTGAACAGATACAGATCATATATTAATTTGATTAATGTAATTACTAAAACAGCTTTTTAGGACCAATACAGCTTCAGCATTGACATTCCCTGAATATTTCCTCAAGATTTTTTGTTGCTACAAACTCAGTCTCCAGAGTATACCTTGAAAATGAACACAAAGCGAATCAGTTCATTAAATTTGCATGATATCCATGACCAGTATTGATCCTGTATCTGAATTAAACACTTGCTTTTTTATGAAAATATTGTTGAACTCAAATACATTGATAGTAGGAGTGGATTTTACTTTTTTAAGAATGTGTCAAGTTAAATAAGACAGGTTTGAAGCAAAAGAGCAACCCTATTTTGTCTGAAGGTGTGGGGTTTCCTTCAATTTATTTATTTGCTTTGTGGTAGGATATCCAGGCTGGCTGATAGGATGATAAGATGTAGAGGTTTATAACAACTGAATTTTGTTGTCAGAAAGACGTTTGTAATCCTAAACTTTTTTCTTATGTTTATATTGCTATTTTACAGATGAAGAACTGAAATATGGATGAAAGACGTGACTATTCCAAGGTCAAATAGACGAGAATAAAAAAGTTTCAATTCCACTGTGTCAAATATTATGGTCTGCCTTTCAAATATTAACATCCTCCTTCTCTTTCTCAGTTTGTTGAATGTTCAGCTTCATTTGATTTCTCAACAGTGGCAGAGACACAATGAAGGGTTATATTTAAACAGAGGAGAATTTGGAATCTCGTTCGTGTACACAACATACTAGGAGTGCACAGATTTTCCTATGAGATACACAGAGTCCCCAGACCTGCTAGGCAAAGCAGATTCAAGCATTTTTTGCCACCTGCTGAGAACGAGCCTAACTTCTTTCCTGTCACTCATTTTCTCATAGCAAAGTTTGAAAATGGCTATCAGAGCTGTGCAATTTTCTATGTATTGGATAGCCTGTGATACTATCTGCATTTCAGCTGGACAGTCTGGCATACTGGTAGTAGAAATCGTTACTGGCATCAACTAACACAATAATGACTGCAACTCTATTCAGTGCATCTTCCATTATGTAAAAAGGTGCCACTCTTTCTCAGTTTATTTCAGAGTTTTCCAGTTCCCCAAAAGCTTGCATGAATACAAATAAGTAATGTGCTCTATCCCTTAAGGGGAAAAGTGTAGGGATACTTTTTTTTCTTTTTAAGTCTTTGAACTAATGAAGAGAACATTATTAAATCAAAATTTCACATTCTGTGCCCCAGACTAATATTACACTGACATCCACTTGGAATTGGCTACATATAGAAGCTAAGAAATAAAAGCTGTGAAAAAACAAGTGTTCGATTAGTTTTGCTTCTGCTATTTTCAAAATTAATCTCAAAAGAACAGAAGACACACGTTGCAGTGCCATGTGCAATACGCCAAGGCTAATAAACCTCCCAAACAGGGCTTACATTTGCTATTCATTTCATGAAATAGTGGAGCATATGCTCACATTTTCTTTGAACAGAAGAGGGGTTTTTTTAATATCCTTTGTTATACGTGTTATAATATTTACCAGATACCACTGTGCAGGCAAAGCTATTACTGAGTTGCTCTATCCTCTGTACAGCTCCAAAAGGTAGAATGTTACTTTCTGGCTTTTTTTTTTTTTTTTTTTTTTTGATAGTTCAAGTCTCATTGAGGGGTCTCTGGGGTGGTTTTGCATTTATTGTTTGATTCTTCTGCTCCAAAGTCTAACTATAGTTTAGAAAGGAAAGTGTTCACACATCATACTTATTAATTCCCCTTGCCACCCCCACCTCTCAAACACACACAGATTGCTTGGGAACTCAGTCCCAAGGCCATTTGAAATATTTGCGTAAGATCAACCTGTTTGATTAGACTTTTGCTTGATTACTTTTGCATGTTTGACTAATGCTCTATGAAGCACTTCATGGCCTATATAAAGACTTTTAGGATAGGTTGTGTTCATGTGCGAAGATCCCTTGTGACAGGGAAGGGTTCCTTGGAATGAACAGAGCTAATTTTGCAGAATGTCCATGCAATCCACATCCTTCCTCCCCACTAAACAAATGTATTTGTTTATTTGTTTACCTGGGCATGGTCCTGGGGGAACTCTGGAGAGGTGCGGACAACAATGTGGGGGTTGAAATTCATTATTCACGTGAGGTGAAAACTTTTCCAGATACATGTCTGTGGAGGCAAACAATTATTTATTGCTGTTCTAATCACCACTGAAATTTTGTGGTATATATCAAATCTATAGGCAGGAAGTTACTTGTATTTCAGGTAGTAATTATTCCTGATAGATTTTGTACATGAAAAACTGGCCGATATTATAGATATTATAATACAGAATATACGTAGTCTAGTCTCCAGCTTGATCTGCCACGGAAGAACCTTGAACTCTTAAAGCAGGTAAAGCAGATACAGTAGAGCTATATGTCTGTATGCTCTTTTCTATGTTACCAGTAGATTACTATTGGACATCAGCATCCTTCCATTTTGCTCAGAAATCTGTGTTAGGGAAGCTAATACATTATTACTAAATTGCTATAGGGTTTATTCAAAGTTATAATATTATAATAATAAATTATAATATTAAAATTTCGGCATTTCAGTATTAGCATTTCAACATTTAACACAATATAGTATTCTGAAAACTCTTAGTGTAACGTGTAAGGCATCCTAATATGTTTAAAAACAGTAATGGAAAATCCACTTACTTTCAAAGATGTTTTGTTCTGCAAGTAAACTTGAAAGTTCCTTCAAGAGGACTGACTGATGCAAAACAGTTCCAAAAGGATCTGCAATTATGTTGCCAAATTTTGGTGCTCTGAGCTGTGTTTGTCATTGACAAGCATGACCACCTCTGAGAAAACATTGATGTATTATTGAAAAGGCAGTTATTCCTTAACAGCTGTACTTCCTGAATAACTGAACCAATTGCAGTTATTTATCAGTGTCAACTGTTTTTTTCAAAGTGTGCATCTAAGTGTATATTGGGAAATACAAAATTTGGTAGAATAGGCCAACACATTTGTCCTTATGATCTTTGGACAGCTGTTTTTATCTGGTTGGTTGGTTGGTTTTTCCTTTGAACCGATGAAGCCATGAGTGAATTACGTAACTCATTCCAAAAGCTAATAAACCTTTTATGCTACCCCAATGTGTATTCTGCTTAAGCAACATACTGAACAGAAGTGTATTTTAGAAGTGATTTGGGGCTTCATTATAACTATTTTTCATGTCCCTCCGGCTGTGTTCATTTCTCTAAGAAATACTTACAGACAGAGTAGGAGGAGAAAAATAATACATTGAAAAGAAGAAAATATCTGAAAATTACCAACATTTTTTTTCTATTGCAATCCCTTCTCTCAAAAAACCAAAATCTGCCACAGTTTTTTAGGTGACATTTATGGATAGTTAGACTATAAGTAAATGTTATTTTCAATAAAAAGTAGGTTTTGATGTTCTAGTAATTTCATGTGGAGGACTGCATTACTGGACACTATTGTATACTCAGCTTGCATAGCAGTCTACAGTAACTTTGGAAAGACAACTGTACTTTGAAGAAACAAACAAATATTTATTTGGAGAGGTTTTTTATCTGTTTTGAGGGGTTTTCCACTCCTTGTCTCCCTGTGAAACAATGTTCTTCTGGAGGTGATTAGAGAAGATGATAGATACACATGATAGAATGAAAGTGGAAATTTAGGATAACGTGTCTAATGCATGAATCTGATAACGTTTACTGTAGTAAGCCTGACTATACTTACTGAACTGTGAGCAATTAGTGTGATGTTTCTTTTTTAAACATTTTTAACTGACAGTTTTATCATAAATGTTATTTCAGAAGGCAGGGGTTTGACAATGGATGAAGTCTGACTAGAGACCACAATGTGATATATGCAGGATTGAGGATTTGGAACCAGTCACGAAATTCCATTTTACCAGAATCACTCCAGGGAAGTGCCTTTGCTTTAACAAAGCTGAATGCACTGAATTTGCAGGGTGAAAAAAGGAAAAAAAAATTCTGTGGACTGAGAGAAAAAGAGGACTGGGTTTTGTCAATGTTTTAAAATATGAATTTCCAGAAGTAGGCCTGTTGAAGTTATAAATTGATTGGCTATCTTGGTTTCACAGCAGTATAATTGCTAAATAGACTCCTAATATGTGCAGCACATAAAAGAAGTTGAAGCAGAGCTTTTAAAGCATTTCTGTGAGCTCAGCAACAACAGTCAGTGTACTGAAAGGTAATAGAATTTTAAATGGAAGGTAAATACTAATACACTTGATTGGCATGAAAGGGAGTGGCAAAGCACAGTGTCCAAGCTATTCATGTCTAAAAAAATAAGACTAGGGCAAAGATGAGACAGAAATGCCATTTTATCAAATATGCTCAAGCATTCTCAAAATCAGTTCCATGTTCGAAGCTGAACATGCAGAGGCATGTTCTTCTTGAGAGGAAGATGCCAACCAAAATCAGAAACTGCACAACACAATAGCACAGTGCAGGCTGAAAGGATGATGTTCAGCTTTCTCTGGAGGGAGAAAGGAGACACTTGACTAGTTCTCTCCAGGTAGGAGAAGAAACTAAAGAAATCACAAGTTGTGTTTTGTACACTTCATTCGTTTAAGTTGTTAAAATCAAACTCTAAAAAGCAGCAGAATTTAAGTACAAGCTGAAAATAATATCAGAACAATGCTTGCTGATGTGCTACTCTGCTGCATACTATGGAGTGGCTATGAAATATTTCCAAGTATCTCTTAATGAAAGTCAGGCCCATAGAAAAAGACCAAAAGCTACAGAGAGACAGTGAAAGACATGAAGGGCTATCATTGGACTTCTAATTGTATATAGTCAGCGTTAGACAGACCATCCTAATCTATTTCTTTTTTTAAATCTCTATTTTCCTTAATAACCTGGTCTTCTCCTTATTACCTCCATTACAAAGGGCAATACGTAAGTTGGTAATTCAACTAGTGCTTGTAAGTCTCTGCATCTGGATATCACAGCATCCTGATCCTATATCAGGCTCATGCCTGTCTATGCATGAAATTCACTTCCCTCCTTTTTATGCTTTTGTTGTGAACAGAGGAAGCCTAGACATTTGCAATGAAAGGAACCCTCGGTACACTCTGTCCACATCTCTGATCCTGATGAATTAAAAAGTAAGATCCTGGGACCCACCATGAGATACACTCAGTCACTGCTTGTTCTAGGAGCTGCCATGGTGAGGTGAACACTCTCAGAGGGTATCCTTGCTGGAAGCAGCTGTGCTACAATATTAGGAAATAGATTTGTAAACAAATTCCCCAAATACATAGGAATCCTTAACTTTTATATCAGCAACCTTGTTGAGTGAATTCTTGGTTTCCCAAGCTCCAGTTACCCTTACTGAAACAATTTAAATAAGCTGGAGCCAGAAGTGAAGGGGAAACACTCTTAGTTCTTACTGAGTCCACCAGATAGCAAGGTTCTTCTCTGCTTACACCCTTGTCCATACCCCAGCACGAGTCAGCTAGATGTCAAGCTCAGTGCATACATCAGTCCCTTCAGTTCTTTGTGAATCAGTTGAACTCTACTGCAGCACAATGAAGTGAACAAGGAGTTGTCAGCTGCTGTATGACTGCAACACTTCTTTGTGATTGGAATACTAAACCACGTCTGCTACCTTTTGGAGGACGTCTTCATGTTTGACAAGCAGCTTAAGATAAGATTGCACATGAAAGGTAAATATCTTCCAGGATATTTACATTTAAAACACTTCCAAATATTTATACTACTGACAGTTTTGGTAACTGTTAACATTTTAAGTTCTTCTAATTGATCTCTATAAATACTTTATCAAATTTTTAAACTCAGAGATGACTTTAAGTGTTTGGATTACAGTAGTTGTAACATCAAGACAAGTGCTTGTTTATGTTGGATTTTTATTAAACAATAGATTATTGCATTTTCCTACAATGAGATAAGCCCTGCACAAACTTTCTTAAAAAAAAAGAAGTCAGTTATTTTATCAGTCTTTAACTTTTTTTCCTCAATTCACTCTCTGTTGGCTACACACTTCGTTCATAGTCAAGTGCTTCATTCAAGGACACGGCAGCAAACTACTCAACAATACTTACTCCATTATTTATTCATTAAGTGCTAATTTGGGAGATGCAACAGGAAGGAGTATAGCTTTCAACCTTTAACAGTGTCCTAGTTCCAGCTGGGATAAAGTTAATTTTCTTCCTAGTACCTGGCATAATGCTGTGTTTTGGATCTCGTATGAGAAGAATACTAACACACTGATGTTTTAGTTGTTGCTAAGTAGTGCTTGTGATTCAAGGACTTTTCAGCTTCCCCTGCTCTGCTGGGTGCACAAGAAGCTGGGAGAGGGCACAGTCAGAACAGCTGACCCCAGCTGGCCAAAGGGCTATTCCAGACCATATAACCTCATGTTCATCATAGAAACTGGAGAAAGTTGGCTGTGGGTCAGTGATCACTGCTTGGGGACTGGCTGGGCATCAGTCAGTGAGCGGTGAGTGATTGCATCGCTTGTTTTTCCCAGGTTCTCTCTCTCTCTCAGTGCTTTCCTTGTCATTACAATTTAATTATTATAACATTTTATTTTATTTCAATTATTAAATTGTTCTTATCTCAACCCACAAATTCTCTTACTTTTGATCTTCCAATTCTCTCCCCCACCCCACTGTGGGGGGAGTGAGTGAGTGGCTGTGTGGGGCTTAGTTGCATGCTGGGGCTAAACCAGGACAAACAGTTTCCTCTTAGCTACTTCATATTACATTTTTTTGTTATTTATTTCAACGTATTCGGTGCAAAGCTATTTTCATGTTAAATTCCTAAGGGGGGGATTTTTCAAGGTATAAAAGTTCAAATCTCTCTCCTGAGTGCACGTTATTTACTGTCCTGAAGACTCTCTGGTGCACCTCTTAAGGAGTGTTTCCATAATGTCTCTCTCCCCCACGAAGGGAACAACCCTTTCATCAGAGAGGTGACAGGCGCACCTCCCTCTGTCATTTCTGTAGTCAGCAGAAATGCGAGAAAACCCTGGCTCCTACAAGAAACTTCTCCTGTGACCAGTGCTCTGCCAGGCTGTGAATACAGGATCAAGACCCTGTTCCGAGGCCTTGGGGGCACTGTCAAGCCCCTCCCTCCTGGCCACGGCCCAGGACTCCATGTCAGCCCCCCCTGGCCATCAGCCTCTGCCCCCAGTGCCGCAGCAGCAGGGCTGGTCCCCAGTTCCCCACAGCTTTGCCTTGCTGGGCCCACCCATGGGACCTTGTATCAACCTTGGCCCATCCACAGGGAGGTGATGGGTGCCCAGGGCTGGGGCTGCCCTGGTGCCCCTTGGCTGCCCTGCTCCTGCCTGGGGGTGGGACAGGCCCTGGCCTGCCTGGCCCTGGCCTGGAGGGGCTCCCACTGCTGCTCACCGACAGCTGCTGCTTTCTCTGTTGATTTTTCCCTTTCTGGATTTTGAACACAATTGCACTTCTTTCTTTGTTCTCTTTACCTTATGTAAACAGAAAATACTGCAGCAATGAGCAGAGCAAGCAATATGGCAGCACCAAAAATGGCAGTGCATTGCTATGTCCCACCACTGCCTCTTCACCTGCCGCCAGTGCACCTTTATAATTTTTACCTGCATGTCTTGATGTTGGATGCTCGCTCTGTTTCCTTTAACGCATTCTGCCTTAGAAGTGCCAAGTGCCCCTCTACCTCTCTTGCGCCAGCCAGGAGTCTTGCTGTGCTTACATTTTCTACGGCTGCTGAGGGAGTTTGTTGTCCCCCCTGCAGAAGAGCGCTGTGCTAACCGCTGCTTGGCACTACATTCGCCAGACAGCCAATGAAAAAATAGTAATGTGGATATTTGTTACCTAGGGATTCATCCCTAAGGATCACAAAAGTTCCCTGCAAATTATAGGCCTTGTGCTGCTGGGCTTTCCCATAACCCCTGAAGTTTAATGGCTGCTCTGTACAAAGCTGTGAAACAGCTTTTTGTTTATCTACACATTTAGTCTACACTAAGCTGTGATTCTGCAAACAACCGTAAATAGATTGGGATTGTATTCCTTGCTAAATGAGAAAATTTGTACCTATTTCAAGGAATTTATTAATAAGTTATCATGTGGAGAGTCCATTGTGGAAAAACAGGGCTGGTCCTCCTCACAGTCAAGATGTTTAATATGCAGTTGAGTTAGAGTTATTCTCACCCTTAAATCCAAAATACATGGTGTCTTCAAAGCATTAATTAAAAGCAGCTGAAGGAACAGATAAAGACACAAAGCCCCATTGGAAGAGAGTTTTAGACTAACTGAACATGAACAGCCTATTTTCTTTTCTGCTTAAACAGGCTCTTATATCTGAACAACTAGATCAAAAGCCAACTGACTGAGCGCCAGTTCAACAGCTTTAGAGGCTTCTGCCATCTGTGGATGAGAGGCTGTCAGGTTTTTTAGTTGCAATGCATAGGTTGGGAAGGCCATACATGCCCTAATGATAGCTAGAGTGGAATGACTTGTGGCTTCCTACTACTACAGAAAGTGGAATTATGACTCTGCACAACAGGCCATAAAGTATTTTATTACGTGGTCATGAGTGTGACTTTCTATGAGGAACAGAGTGGTAATTTACTGTGTTAAATTATCACTTTGTGAAATCACATGTAACAATGAGCTCTCAACTAACTTCAATTGAAATGATCTCAAGCTATATGGTACTTTATTGCAGACCTGTTTGTATATGTGCACACACTTGTAAAATATTAATGTTTAAACGCCATTCACATCTGGACAACAAGGAAACCTTGGTCCTGTTGATGCTCATGGTCCCAGAATTCCACACACTCCTGGCAAATAAGGAAAAGAAAAAGAAGAAATCCCAGTATTAAGATCTACTTAAAGATGTAAGAAAAGAATAAAATCTAAGAATAAGAGAGCATATTTCCTTACTGAAACACCCAGAATTTCATCTAGAGAAGTGCAAGTTACCTGAAGTAAATCCCAATGGACTCTTACATACAGAAAAATCTATATGGGGTTCTGAGGGCAAGATACCTCCTTACATAAGTAAGAATTTTCTCTGTTTAAAAAAAAAAAAAGTAAAAAAAAAAAACCCTTTGGCTTTTCAGCTGATGAGAAATGTAACTAATTTTAGGATTTTTTTTTTCTTTGAGACTTTTTTTGTTAAAACTACCCCTCTCTTCTTGAAAACATGTAGCAAGATTTTTCAGTGAATCATTGACTTTATGCAATATTTTTAGTCCTTTTGTGATGGCTTTGTGCTAGCTCTCCAGTTCATCGACCAGCTATGGATATATTACCAGAGACTAGAGTTGAGTAAGAATGTGGATAATGAAAAAAATATTTCATCAGGTCTTCAGGCTTTTCACAAAATCAAAATAATTTAACAAGCTTTTTCAGCCAGATGCAGTGCAAATGCATTCTCTTTCATCTTCTGTTGCATTTGGTATATGCAAAGCTGTTATCACGCAGTGGAAGAATTGAGGTTTCATATGTGTGTCCCAAGTCTCTTTGTAATGTGAGCTGAAGATTTAGATAATAAAGCTTTGCTAACTCCTTTTCAGTTCCTTCTCAGTTCTCTCAGCTAACAGCTGTAGTAACCCACAGACTGGTTTGTTTTCAGCACTGCAAGGACCATCTTTAATTCTACTGTGACAAACAAGCAAACAAATGCCCTATGTGTGAAATGTAAATGCCTCCTGGTTTCAAAATTTTTCATCCTGCAAGGTCATTATGCCTACTAAGAAATCTTGGCTCATTGCTGATAAAGAGTAGTGCAGCAATGGGCATAGCAAATCATGCTCAAAGGGTCCTTGAAGGAATATTTTCTTGAGCAGCACCCCTATCCAACTTTTTGAGATATAGAAAAATAAACATATCCACTAACATCTCCGGCTCTGGTGGAGACCATAGAGTTTGAACATCTGTGACACTATAGACTTCCTACACAAATGGCAGAAGGAATTGTTCCTCTCTGTTAGAACATTTCCATAAAATCTTAAATATTGTAAGAGCTTTAAATGAGCTAGGTGTGTAAGAAAGGTATCTCACATCAGTAAATGAGATAATTTTCTTCATGAGTTCATCAGTATGAACTGACAGCTCAATGGGCTGCTGACTGACAAAGAAAGAGAAAGGTGTTCTTGACTGCTACCTCCTTGTCAGATGGTGGAGTCATCCAAGTGAGTCTTAGTGCTGCTCTTACTCATCTCAGTGGCACTAGGGACCTTTGTGCTTCCTACTCAGAAGCATGTCTCTGAGTTCCCACTGTGCTTCAGTACCACCTTTGCTAGCTACAGCTTTTCTTTCAATGTTCTCAAATGTCTGCTTATTAGCAATGGCCATTTGTCTGAGCACTGAATTATAGTAGATACTAATGAGTGCAATCTCTCTCTATTTCATTCCATGCCACAAGTTTTAAGAATTTATAAGTGCTGAAATTGGACTATTCCTATTAAAACATCTGTCACTTCTTTCTCCTCAACCCCATTCCCCCAATACAGACCTGCAAGCCAAGGAGGAGATCCTTAATTCCAGCTTAGACACAGCCACAGTTATAAGGTTGAAAAAGAATTGTTAGGTTGCCACATATTTTCAACAGTGTCAATGTCCCTGGCCAAAACCATTCCACATTCAGTCTTCTTTTCCCCCTAAATTTTTCTGAACAAGTTTTATGGATAGTGAACTCTTCCCCTCTGTGTAGAATTTTACTGAATGTGTACACTCTGCATATCTCAGCAAGTAGACTTCCAGACTTTTCCAAAGGGTTTCCAGAAGACAAATCATGCTATTTGGAGTTTGTGAATATGAATGTTCATCAAGCATTACTTCCAAACATAGTTTTATTAGTTGGGATATCGGATCTTGTTAGCAAGCTCCCTTGTGTAACTCAAGATGAAATCATGACTCATTTCTCAATACTGCTGTCTGTCCAAGAATTACAATTAGGCAGACTTAAATATTTTAAGTTAATACATGAAAATAAATTCTTTTTTTTTTTTTTCATTTTTCCTCTTTTTCAATGGTCTCCAGTTCTCAGTACAGTTATTGAATGGATAGAATCTCAAGAGATGTTTTTCCTATATTTTACCAGGTTCTATGAGAATATATTTTTAAAAAGCCTGTAACTTTGAATGCACCTTGAAGAACAAATGCCAAGACAAGGAACAACTTACCTGAAGCTGACTGCAGCTTCTACATGGCTTTTCAAAGAATATTCAAAAATTAAATTATTATGAAATTGTATCCTAAAAGAGACCATAGTATAAGCAGCAGTGTACACTGTACCTCTGTCTACTTCTTCTCATATTAATTCACTTGGATCATTTTCCTTTGTATCTTAATCATGTACTTCAAAACCTCAGAATGCAACTGAATATTTGGTGTTCTTTCTACTTCATCAATTCGGTCCAACATGATGACATTATGCAACTGTATATTTTTTTGTAACACACACTGCAGCCTTTCTTTTTTTCTTCCTTACTTGTTGATTCCTTATGTCTTGGTACATGAGCACATTTAAATGAATAGTACGTGGGTGCTGAACTGAGGAATGGAATTCTCCCTCATCTCTTTCCCCAGCCTCAATATGATCTGTGTTTTATGAGGTTGGCTGTGGTTCTTTCTTCTTCTGTATTGCATTCAGTTTCAGTATACACATAAAAATTATGTGCTTCACAAAATAAAAAAATTACACTTAACCCATCACAAGAGATGAACTAACAAATGTCTATGCTAGAATAATGTGATAACAAGTTTGGTATACAATTTGAAGTAAAAACAAAAAAAAAACCTGCACAGAGTCACAGAATAGATGAGGCTGGAAGGCATCTTGAGATCATTTGGTCCACCCCCCCTGCTCAGAGCAGGGTCAGCTAGAGCAGGTTACCCTGGGCTGTGCCCAGTTGGGTTTTGAACATCTCCAAGGATGGAAATTCCACATCCTCTCTGGGTAATCAGTTCCAGTGCTTGAGGCTTTTCATATGTGTAAATGGTATTGTCTGGTTTTTACTTTGTAACCACTGCACTGAGAAGAGACTGTCTTCTTGACTTCCTTCTATTAGGTATTTAGGCACTTGGATAAGACCCTACCAGGCTAAATATTCTGAGTTCTCAAAGTCTCTCTCCTCATATGCCAGATGCCCCAGTCCCTTGATCATATTCAAGACCCTTCACTGGTCTCACTGCAATATGCCCATTTCTTGCTTGAACCAAAGATCCCAGAACTGGACCTGACAGTCCGGACCTGTTTCACCAGCGTCGAGAAAAAGGCAAGGATCAGCTCCCTCAATCTGCTGGCAGCACTTCTCCTAAGGCAGCCCAGGACACTGTTGTGTTGAAATATTGTCACTCTGGACCTGTTTAAAAACACAATATATTTTAAGACACAATATTTAAAAAGATGTATTTCAAGGCACTTATATTTGTCCTTCATATATGCTGTTAGGATAGGTGTATAAGCATTTTTCCTATCTAAATGATATCTAATTTCATAGAAAGTTTTATGCACAGCCTTTGGCAACAATTCAGACGTTAGGAGATAAAGACATGAATGAGAACTCTGGCATTATTATAGCACAAATGGCATTTCTAAATTATGGCCTGGATGTGATTTTGCAAGAGTTTTTGCAAAGTTATAGACCATGTAGAAAAGTCCCCTCCTTTCTCCTGCAAAAATTTGATTTTTGGGAAAATAAATTGATTGTTGGAAAATAAATTCCGGATCACATCAGTTACAAACTTTCTAATAATGTATTAATAAAACTAAACATAGAAGCAAAGCAAGTTGTTAACCACATATTTGAAAGACCAATGATCACTTCAAAATCTATTATTGAAGAACTGATGTTTTAATGTATTAACTTTTTTTTTTTTGTTTTGTTCTTGCCATCACTAAATGCCCAGCTGGTCATTAACTGCTAGAATGCATCATTTTTAAGGGGTTTATAGTTTACACTTAGTTTTCTGATTACATCTGAATTTTCACTGAGACTATATAAAAATGATGGGGAAAAAACAAACTCTGGAACACAAAACTGAGAAACTATAGGTTCCATAGAACAGGAAAAGTTAAATGTGGTGAACGAACATATCTCTATCATGAGTGACCTCAACCACTTTAAATGAGCTGGATGTTGAGAATTAAAGAGGAAACCGGGAATGAAATTAGGCCAAAAATGAACAGCCCAAAGATGCTAACAGAAAAATAAAATCATGCAGGCCTGTCAAACACAAGTGACCAGAAGTCATTTCTGTTCCTGGGTGTATCATCAAACTGCTTTGTAATCATAACCTTTCTGCCCAGCAGCTTCTTCATCTGCAAAAGGTTGGTATACCTTTTGAACATTTACTGGGTGCTTTGAGTTATGTTGATGCTACATAAATGTGAAATATTAGTATAGCTAACATTGCAGTAGTAGCTAAGATTTTCCAATCACATCATAAGTGTCACAAGCATAGGGATAACTATGCCACCTATGCCCAGTATTAGTTTTCTCCTCACACAGTTTACTGAACTGTTCAGTCCAAGGGAAATACTCAGATATCAGACTACAGCACTAATTGAATTTCCCCACCAAAAGCTGTCAAATCTTTATTACGCAAAATAATCCAGCAATTTATATTGCAATGCATTGAATAACTTCTCTGATCCTTTCAACATATAGTAATTATTCTTTTAAGTTACTTTGAATAATTTTTAATTCCCTTTAGAGTTCATATTTATATATTTTCACACATAATTATTACAGAATTTTTTAAAATGTATTTGTTCATATATATAGTTGTATACCTACCCCCACACATATAAAAATAGAATAGAATAAAAATAGTCCTAAAAATAGAATTTCTGCTTATCTCTTTGCAAATGATCCTGATGATGAGTCAGACATGAAAGTATTGGGGATAGCTTTTCTTGGCAATGACACCAATTTTATCATGTCATTGCACATAATTGTAAAAAAAAACCCAAACGCAAATCAACAAGAACCCCCTATGTACTGAGTCAACCTTCTTATATGCCAAACTTAGAAAAAAATAATAATTTCAAAAGAATAAGTGATGGGAGTATTAGGGGATATGAGAATTACATTGATACCAAAAAGTTCTTCTGTTTCTTTTTTCTTTTTCTTTTCCCTTCGCAGTGCCTCTTATTCTTTTCTCTTTGTTTCTCTGACTTATTCTTTTCCCCCATGGATCTTTCTGCATATTCTTCTCTAAGTCTTTTACATCTCTATTTCACCTTCCTCTTTTAAATGTAAGGACAGCTGTTTTATTTTTATTCCTAGGTTTATTAGAACCATATATTCTCTATGGGTCTCCAATTTCTTCCCCAGCAAAATTCACCTTGCATGCCAAGATACCAGTGTTGGCACCCCAGCAATAGTGTTAACATGAAATATTTGGTTTAGTATCTATAATTCAGACTGGCTCTGGCCATTTCTAGTTTTAACCAATGAAACTTTTATGGTACCTGTCATAGGAAGTTGATTAGGAAGGAAAAAGCATCAGCCAGCTATTGTCTCCCGACTTTGGAGTTACTAAGTGCATCACTTCTTATCATTTGAGTCTAGTCAGGACTGTCATGAGGGCTCAAATTATCATTATGTTAGAAGATGGCTACCAATCAATCATTAAGGTAAAGCGTGTACTTTAGAAAGACCTATTCTGTAGCTGCTGCAGCCAGGAAGGCTACTAGATAGATCAGGGGGAAAAAAAAACCAAAACCAAACCCAAAACAATAATAATGAGAACACCTACTACTGAAGTAGAACTTTTTTTCCTTTTTTGGACAGACATTGGCTGGAAGGTTTAGTGATATTAAAACTTCTTTAATCATTTTGGGTGAGATTGGTGTGTATCTTCATCCTGAAATAGGTTAGGATAGCAAAAAGAGAACCATTTGTTTTATGGAGGATCCAAAAAATGCCGAATAAGTAGTTCCTAATCAATTCACATTGTTTCCTGGATATATGTATGCACAGAGGTTGCTCCTTCCATTTATGTCTACTCTGTTTCCAGGAATAGGTAGGATACTAGTATTTAATAAACAAACAAGCAAACAAACAAAACCCTAAGAAGACTGGTGGCCTGATGGTTATAAAATAACTTAATAAAATCTAGCCCAGAGTCATAGTATGTCTTTTCTCAGAAAAAGCAGAAATACCAAGCTTGAGAAATACCATCCTTAAGGGTAGCTAAGGTATCTGTGTAGCATGTATAGGAATTCTGACAGTGGCCAAATATTGTGGCGATGCCACAGTTTTTCACAGAGATCACCCTTTGGAAAATTACCAACCTCAATAACTTGTGTTGGGCAATTCCCACATCATCAGCTCCAGCACATCCTTGCTCACAGTCTTAGGGAAGAGCTCTGTGCACCCAGTTTGGTTTGTCCTCTTTCTGCCAGAGATTTCCCTCCCGGATCTGACTCTTTGGGCTGTGTGACCCTAGCCCTGTGGCTGAAGAACAGCATCACGTGGCAGTTATCCCAGTCCCTTTTAGAACTGTGTTTCATTAGAAGAGTTAATAAGAGTAATTGTGAGATGTTATTCGGCATTGCCCCATTTGGGATGAATATAAATCACATGGGACAGAGAAGCACATTGCCTATGTCAAACAAGCCAACTGTATTGTTTCACTTACAGAGGAGAAAAAATGGGATTTGAATACTATCATATCTCAATGAGGCTGGGTAGTAATGAAGCTTAGGTCCACAAAAGACTTATTCTGTCATTAGGAATGAAAGGGGAAGGAGAAATAGTGCAAGCAGGAGTTGAAATACTGGGGTCACAACCTTGAGAGCAGGCACATGGAAACAAGAAAGAATTTCAAGAATTCTGAAAAAAAAATTGAAAAAAGAAACAAAGAAAACAAGATACAAACTCCAAACTACAGGAATCTGAGCACTGTCCACAGCACAGCGATACCTAGTTGAGAGCACACAGCTACTGAACTCTGGTGACTATTAATTCTGCCAAGAAACAGGGAGCAACCGATGTAAGTAAATTAAATTGAAGCAAATAGAGGCACACTACAAATGGGGCAATTTGTCCAAAAGGCTTTTGAAGAACATTAATGAAGATTTTCTGCAGGGTAAGCCAGTATAATTACGCTGCACTGTATATTGATTACACAAGAGAAGAAATCTAAGCTAAGACTTCATGCTGATACCTTGTCAAGAAAGGCTAAATGTTGCTTCTTGGACTATTTGTATTGGAAATTGAAGTATTGCTGCCATTTTTTATGTTTCTTATTTTTCATTATGAATTTGGGACAGTAGTTAGATATCATCTGTACACATCATCTATGTTGCTGGTTGATTTTACAAACAAAATTATATATCATTGTCAAGATGTACCCTTCATAGCTGGAGAGAGAAAAACTTAAGCCATGTAAAATCATCAGAATTTCAATGATAAATGGAAATTATACCCCACTTTCTAAAAATATCTATTCAAAACAAGTGAAAAAAAATCAGCATTTGGGGTGATAAAGTTCTAAAACAGAGCTTAACATTAATCAATTTGAAATACTACTATCTTTTGTTTGTTTGAAGGCAGTTCTTTGTTAAAAAACTCTGCTTTTATACTACATGGAAAGGGAAA
>NW_009260616.1:2037313-2046985 GCF_000687185.1 Egretta garzetta
AGGCTTGTGATCAGTGGGTGAATTGCAATCTCTAAACTGGTTAACGACCACTGCATCTGCTCTCAATCAGGGTGCAAGATATATATGTTTATCCCATCTAGATGTTTAAGTGACAGAACACAACATCTGGTATAAGACTTCTTATACTAAAACATGCCAGTGAGTTACCAAAATTCCAGATGACAGTTATTGGTCCTTAGTCAAGCACCAAGAGACAACATATTGGCCTAACAAGACAGTATTGTGTCTTCAAGGAAATAAAATATTTTTTATTATAATGAAGGCTATATATGCATAGCCTATGATTTCAACAAGGTGGAAACAGGGTTATTCTAAGAAAAATGAAAATCTACCTGACTTTCTGGAGCACTTCAAAGTAGAAATTGGCTTAAAAATTAAGACATTCCACTAAGATGAAGTATGCAGATGAAGGCTCTCTGGCAGGAAGTACCTAAGAGATCAACTTGTCAGAGCAGAACAGCATCTGGACCTGAATGAGACGTCTTCTGATCTAACAGGAAGCACATGTAGATTAAGCAAATTTTCTCTTTCTCTCTCTCACTCATCTTATGAAAACATTGATATGTGATTGGTAACTGTGTGTCATGGTTTAACCTCAGCCATCAACTAAGCACCACACAGTCACTTTCTCACTCTGCCCTGGTGGGATGGGGGAGAGAATCAGGCAGGCAAATGGAGAAAACTGGTGGGTTGAGATAAAGGCAGCTTAATAGGTAAAGCAAAAACTGCACACGCAAGCAAAGAAAAGCAAGGAATTAATTCACCACTTCCCATGGGCAGGCAGGTGCTCAGCTATCTCCAGGAAAGCAGGGCTCCATCACGTGTAACGGTGACTTGGGAAGACAAACACCATCACTCCGAATGTCCCCCACTTCCTTCTTCTTCCCCCAGATTTATATACTGAGCCTGAAGTCATATGGTATGGAATAGCTCTTTGGCCAGTTGGGGGCAGCTGTCCCACCTGTGCCCTCTCCCAGGTTCTTGTGCACCGCCAGCCTACTCACTGGTGGGGCGGTGTGAGAAGCAGAAAAGGCATTGACTCTGTGTAAGCACTGCTCAGCAATAATGAAAACATCCCTGTATTATCAACACTGTTTCCAGCACAAATCCAAAACACAGCCCCATCCTAGCTACTATGAAGAAAATTAACTCTGCCCCAGCCAAAACCAGCACACTGTGACACTGCAATTATTTGCATTGTACCTTAACCTAAGGTGTTACTTAAATTGATAATGGTAAAGACTTCCTTACCAAACACAGTGATAAATCCATAAACTGAGCGTAAACCATCTTAAATACCTAGTTCTCCAGCACATTCCTTCATTAATTGAAAAAGCTGTAGTGTAGCCATAGTTCAGTACAGGGGCCAGAGGAGGAACTAATATGACAGTCTTCAAGAAGGTGTGTCTTCTAGTAAAAAATAGCACCCAGGAAGAACCTTTAGCATATAGTGAGAGACAAGGGTGGAAACTTGAACTGCAAGGGCTGCCAGGGCATATACAAGTTCTGCCTCTATATCTCTGGACCCCTTTAGCTCATGTGCTGACAGAGGTGAAAGAAAACACAGTGAAGTTCTGCTGCTTTTCCAAATACATCGCAAACATTCTGCATGCAACCATTAGAAACTTTTTGCAGACTATCATTTGGTCCAGGTTGAGGGGAGGGCTCTGTATATGGCATGAATAGTGGTGTATCAAACATGATCTCCAGTCAGTATCTCAAAAGAAACTTCTCTTCTGCTGGCACACATAAGGTGGGGTAGATTCCTCAGTGAATTCATGAGAAGTGCTCACCTGTGACTAACCTAGTCAGCCACTTGTTAGGTACACAGTACAGGATTTTTTTTAGCCTAAAATAGAAGCTCTTAAGCAGTGATGTATACTCAGCTCAGATAAGCACCAAACTCTAGGTACCCTTCAGAGCTTCCTGTTGCTCCTTCTTCGGGCAGTTATTGAATGATTACCAGGAGGAGAAATAGTTGAGATCTTTCAGTAAGGACAAATGAATCTTTTTAATTTTCAAGCCTGAATTTAATAGCTACTTCATCATTCACATTTTTTTGAAGAGGTTCTACATCATTCAGTCATAACAAAGCTTTTAATAAAGCACTAGATTAGAAGTTGCCATTGTATAACCCAACTTGAACAGAGTGCAGTGGCTGGATATAAGCAGGTGCAAGTCAAACTGAAAGAAAAATTGATGGATGTTAATCCTAATATAAAGTAGCCCTGGAAAAGCAGCAAATTTTATGATGAAGTTGATTGACAACATTGGAAGAAAACACAGTGAACACAATTATAGAGTACCTCGTTATCAGCTAGACCCTAAGACAATTTCAGCAAAGGTAATGAGCAATAGCAGAAAACTGCAGCTTGTTTATTAAATGTCATTAAAGCAAAAGCTACAAGTTCAGTACTAAAAATACAATACAATTCTAATTATTTTGGGATTTAGCTTGGAGATTGTCCTGTAACAAATATGGTACAGGAGGAATTAAGTAGAGAAGAGATGTGGAGGAAGCAGAAGAGCATGGAAAGCTAACATTAAAAAGATTATGCATCTGGTAACAACAGAAAAGCAATATAAGGAAGTGGAAACATGACAGGATGTTGTTGGGTTGATTTAAGTTACATTAAAACTGAGCAGACATGGTGTAAACCAAAAATGTAGGAGCCAAACCAACAGATAATGACTGTAGAGTATAACATACAATAGCAATTACATGTGAGTTTTGCTGGTGAAAATACTGTAAATTGAGCAGTTCTACAACATGAGAAGGTAGAACTCAAAAAGAAAGAACAGCTTTCCATGCTAAAATTACAGCCTTTTACCTTCATTCTTCTGGTCCATTAGGCTAGAACATTTCGAGTATTGTAAACTATTAGTTCATGCTAGTTCTCTATGTAGAGGCTAGAAGATCCATATGTACTGAGTGATAGTACCAGAAAGGGTATAATTCATCACTAGGGAGACAGCTACTTTGAATTTTCATTATTGTTTTTTACTTTGCTCAGTCCATTAAAAAGAATGGATCATGAGTCCTCCGCAGATGCTGGTCCAAATAGACAGGGAGTACAGAAGTAGCATGGGGAAACAGAAGACTTTTAAAGACATGAAAGAAAATATTTGGGAACTAACAAGTTACATCAAGTGGTCCATGATATGACTTCATTCTGTACTCCTAACAAGGTTTAGGGTTTGTACTCTACTTTCACTCTGAACATTACTCATCCAAAGAAACTGAAATAAAAGTCATCTTGCACAAGCTGAGTCCTGATTACTGAAACTCAAGCCCACTTCAAGAAATGCAGCAAGCTAAGAGACAGTGATTCCTCTCCCTGCAGGAGATGAGGTCCATAGCTAAGATACTTCAGAACAACATGCTGAGGTTTGTGAATACAACAGGACATGCAGAGGAAGCAGATGACCGAGATGAGAGAGAAGAAACACATTATGCTGATAAAGGCTCTCTGGCAGAAAGGATCTATCAGATTTAAACTAATGCATAGGGTTATTCACAAAGAGGAAGCTTTGACTGCCAGCTTGTCATGAGAGAACAGCAAATCTCTGAATGAGAGGTCTTCTGATCCAACAGGGAGCCTGTGTTGAATTGGACTGGCAGGGTAGATATGACAGAACTGAGATGCAGCAATAGGGTAGACTGGACAAAAAAATCAGTGGGAGGGGCAGAGAGAAAAATGAGAGCAAATCTGAACAAAACTGAAAAAAAACAGAAAAAATGAGAAAAATTTGAAAAGTTTAATGTGTCTGCCATTATAATAAGAGCCCATCTACAGTTTTCATGGTCCTTAGAAAAGCTGGCTGATAATATATCCAGTGGAAAATACTTCAGCAATTAAGCAACCTCAGCTGTAGCAGGGGAAAACTTGAAATGGAAAAATAAATAAAAAGCAGACAAAAAAATGCTCCAAAAGTTTGCTTCAACTTTACCAAGAGACAGCTCCAAACACTCAATTCAGGTTTTATGTTTCAAATCCTATAGCTAAACTGTGCTATTCCCCAGCAATGCTGACAGCAGCATTATGACAGCATCCAAATTTATGGGAGCAGCAGCAGCTCTAATTACCTAGTCACACGATGTAACCAGGACCCCAGCAACTCCCAGACTCAGAAATTAAAGCAAATAGATATTAGAGTCTTGCCCATTCCTGGGGTGTTAATGTTCTGCGCTGGGATAATTGTCATCAAGATGGTTATACTTAGTTGTAAGTGGTTTTCAAATAAGTCACATGGAAGACAGATATTCAACAAAGCGTTTTTCTAGTCCAAGGCCCATTGAAGTCAATGGCAGCCTGAACTGAGCTGTATACAAAAAACATATACCTGATTTTGATTTTTCTGAGTGATGCATTAATTTTATGAATACATAGGTCACTTTTTTAAATTGAAATTTGGTGCCAATTTATTTGCAAGCACAGAAATAAGAAAATACAGATATTATGAGACTTGGTGATGGTTAGATTTTGGGGTTGAACACAAATACATTGAGTTGTAGATGAACATGTTAACTAGAGGTAAACAGGTATCGTGACTCAGGGCCACCAGTAATGGCATCAGGGTTCAAGAAGTAAATCTTTCATAGCGTACAATACTGAGAAATTAGTGGAGTTTTTTCTTTTTTTCTTTATGAACAGGACATAGGAATTGATGGGTGTATCAACATGATCAATGGCATACAACAGAGTGATGTTGTTTCTATTCAAAACATAAACATTCCCCTAACATTTCATAAAGTTTCTATCTCTTGCCATTTTATTTAGTCCAAAGGTTTTAAATGAAATGTGTACAATCTTCTATCAACTCTTTCAGACATTAGCAAGTATTAAATAAACTTCATGTTAGAGTATTTCTCTTCATTCATATGTCCACTGTTTAACTAGTTTAGATACCCAGAATTATATTTCTAAAGAATTAATAAAGCCAAATGTTTGTCTGTCTCAGTTTGGAGACATGTCTCAGTTCCAAGAAAAATCATAAGGCCCAGTCACCTGCGGGAATTTTTAACATGATGTTGTGGTTTAACCCGGCTGGCAACTAAGCACCACGCAGCCGCTCGCTCACTCCCCCACCTCCCTCAGTGGGATGGGGGGAAGAATCGGAGAAAAGAAAAAAAAAGTAAGACCCATGGGTTGAGATAGAGACAGTTTAATACGAGAGAAGAATAACAATAGTGATAATAATAATGGTAAGAGAATATAAAGAATATATATATATATAAAACAAGCGATGCACAATGCAATTGCTCACCATCCGCTGATCGATGCACAGCCCGTCCCGAGCCGCGATCACACAGCCTAAGCTGCGATCACAAAGCCCGAGCTGCGATCACTCTGCCCGCAACTGACTGACTGAAATAACCCCCCCGAGCATGACATTCTATGGTATGGAATAGCCCTTTGGTCAGTTTGGGTTAGCTGTCCTAGCTGTGCTGTACTCCCAGCTTGTTATGCGCCTGGCCGAGCAGGAGAAGCTCAAAAAGTCCTTGAGGACTCTGAGCACTACTTGGCAACAGCTGAAAACATCAGTGTGTTATCAACATTCTTCTGGTACTAAATCCAAAACACAGCACTGTGCTAGCTACTATGAAGAAAATTAACTCTATCCCGGCCAAAACCAGGACACATGATCACTAAAAAAAGATCTTTGTCAAACTGATAATATTTAGCTGAACTACTCTGAAACACCATTCATGAAAAACACTCTCAGACCCTTAGTCACTCAGACTCCAAGGTTTCTCTAAGATGCAGCTAATTTCTTCCATCAGCTGTGAAATACCTTCATGCCATTCTGTCCACTAATATCTCATAACATATCCTGTCCTGAGTACTTCAAATATCAAGACCAATCTTCATAGAATAAAGACAAGGATGTAATTATTATCATTATTTTCATCATTACCAACAACTTTACTTCCCATAATGAACATGACCTCTGGATAACAGGCACAAAAGTAGGCCAGTTTTTTATTATGTCTCCTGGGATAGAGTTAATTTTCTCCCTAGTAGCTGGCACAGGGCTGTGGTTTGGATTTAGTATGAGAAGAATGTTGATAACACACTGATGTTTTAGTTATTGCTAAGTAGTGCTTATGAGTAAAGGACTCTTCAGCTTCCCATGCTCTGCTGGGTGCACAAGAAGCTGGGAGGGGGCACAGCCAGAACAGCTGACCCCAGCTGGCCCAAGGGCTATTCCAGACCATATGACATCATGCTCGGCATATATACCAGGGAGAGCTGGCTGAGGGGCAGCAATCGCTGCTTGAGGACTGACTGGGCATTGGTCAGTAGGTGGTGAGCAGTTGCATTGTGCATCACTTGGTTTGTATATTTTTTTTTTCCTCCTGCTCTTTTATTAAACTGTCTTTATCTCAACCTATGGGTTTTACTTTTCTTCTGATTCTCTCCCCCATGCCACGTCCTTATCAAAACTGTAGACCAAATCTCTTATAATGGTCATATTTTAGGTGTCTGAGTATACTGTTACCAATTTTTTACCTGATCTGTCTCAGTATCTCATTCCCTGTTTGTTGGTAGAAGTATACTGAGGACTGCTGCACATGGCAGTGATGGCTGATGAACCACCCCTATAAAGCTCTTGAAATAAAAAAGGGGTTATTGTTATTATTATTATTGTCTAAGCTGACTTCCTGCTAACAGACTATTTCTGCAGAACAAGATGGCTTTGTTTGAGTTATAGTATATTTTTAGGTACCTGCCTTGTAATGACTTTGGTCTATTTCATCTAACTACGGCTACTTAAAAATTGGGCATGTAGTCTAAATTAGTCATGTAGGCTCCCCGCTGGCTTCCATGGGTTCTATATTCATTGGTATCACAGACTTCTCCAGAAGGTGATTCACCCCATTCTGAAATAAGCGTTTAAGACAGGTGAGACAGATTGCTCCCACAAGATTGTGAAGTTACCACATCTCTTGGTGGTAACTTGTCATAAGTCATTGGTTACAACCTCATGTTACAAATATTTCATTTATTACTGATCTGAGTATGTTAGTGTTAGCCTTAACCTTTATGCCAGCCCTTTACCAGCTTATTTTTTAAAATTTTATTGGGAAGATATTTCTATGTAATATGCTGATAGTACAACTGGGTTTTTTTATTGGACTCCAAACCTTTGTTATGCTCAGGTAGAAGATTAGCAGTCTCATTTAGATGTCTGGAAACTGAAAAGTTTTACAATGACTTTCAAGCTGAGTTCATAGATTCAATAAAGTAAGTCATTTTCTTCATTAAGAACACTGACCAGATGGATATATTAATGAATTAATCCTTTTAAAACCTGTAGAAATCTTTGTACAACCTTCAGTAAATTGCAACTTGAAAAAAAAAAAAAAGTGCTAGTCCCTTTATTTAATAATAGCTTTATTCTGGCTATTTTCCAGTCCTTGCAGACCTTATTCAATCAGTGGGAGTTTGTCTAACTTTTTTTATGGTACTTCATCCTGCTTGGAAGTATGTCGTGGGGTCCTTATCAATTAGCTGCTTCTAACATTTTGAACGATCATTCCCGGTCTGCTCTGTAGACTTCCTACTTCCTTGTGCTGTAAAAGTGATATTGGCAAATATCCATTTTAGTCATTTGTTGGAATAGAGGTAGAATAATTGTTTAACCCCTGATATGGGTCACAATTTTTATTATCATTCTCGATAAATGAGCTGCATAAGGCATTGAACAGACTACTTTCCTACCCTAGGGAAAAATTTGTATTTTATTAAAGCTATTGACTTAAACTAACCCATTATAATAATGACTGCCATCCTAAACATAGTGGAACAAGGAATAGTCTTACTCATGAAGTTGATACTGCTGCACAGAACTGTTTATATACAGTAGGTTTAAAGAGAAAAGGTGCAGTAGAAGTCTTGATTTGCACCCATTTAAAACTTTGGCTCTACGCTGGAAATTTAGGACAAATACTGCAGTGAATGCTGTAAGAAATTCTGATAGACATTGTTCATCCATTATCAGTTTGTCTTTTTCCCTTGAGATTTTATGCTTATTTCACTTTTTTATTTATTCTTTGCTTTAAAGGTCCGGTGGAGATGAAATGAAGCCATGAGATACAGGTCTGCCACAGGCTGACCGAAATGCCTTGGCTCAGCATTTTGACATACCACCTCAGCAGTTCAAAGTGTTCTTCCTATGCTTCCTTGTGTTTTGCACAGAAATGAATTTTGCTACAATTGTGTAATGAATGTTTGCAAAATATGCAGCAAGGACCTACATATGTTTGTGTACAGAAATTTTTGTTAAAGTTGATGGAATTAGATGCTTATAACTAATGGGAGTGTTACATATTTAGTATTTAACTGTTTATCTGTGTGCCATCTGTATCTCTCTTTTCATCAATAAAACAAACAGCAGATTTTTTTTTGGTTGATAACTTTCCAGCTAGAGGCATTTAGCTGAAGCACTAAAGCTGCCAAGCCCACGGGTTTACACAGCTTTAACCATCTCTGTTCTTTCCTGCTTCTCACTCTTGGCCACAGGTGTAATTCATTGAACCTGAGGACATTGCTCTTACTCTTCTTATAGGATAGAGTTCAAATATATAGTCAAGATCTTTCTTTTTCTTCATTTCTTTGAATGTAGCATAGGTACAATATTTTGGGATGGTATGGAGTAACCATACCTGAAGAGCAGATTCAATTTTTCCTTGTGTAACCTATTAGGAAGGTTCACAGATTTTTTCTTGTGGTTTTTCTCCCTGTTCCTCCTCCATTAGATGGAAAAAATACACATGGGACCAGTAAATAGGGCAGTCTTGACAGATATTTATATTGTAGCTGCCTTTTGACTGTACATGAAAACTTCTGAGCACTTCTTTTATCTAAATAAGAAAAAAAAATCCTCATTATAGCTTGCACACTAGACTAACATCTATGCAAGTTTACAACTAGACGTGGAGAAAAGAACACTGTTTAATAAGTGGTAATTGCATTACTATCTGGTACTATGAAATTATTTTACTGGTGGTAACCAAAAGTGGTGATTATTTTGACCTGAACTGGTTGAGACTTCATAAGAGCTAATAATAACAATGTGACTGATTTAGTTTCCTTCTTTTATCTCAATTTCCATATCCATTCAAATATTCACCTAGTTCCTGTGATTGTTCATTCAAACAGTAATAAGTAGAGTTCAATTACCACTACAAGCTACCTCCCATAAAAGTCATGCTAAAAGAACGTGGTGTAGGAAACCTAAAGAAAAAGCAGCACTTAGGATTAGCTGTCTCTGGGGATGCTCTATCTGCTACTGAGGGTTATTTTGGTCCTCTCTGTTATGTCTATTCCAGTCAACATAGAAAAAACATATGGCTGGGTTTGGATACCTTTGCTGCATAATGGATCCCAGTACAGCAATGGTTCAGCTGATGCTTGTCCATACTGGTAGAGTAGTATAGCATCTCTAACATTTGCAAAAATAAGTGGGAACTAGACAGTGTCTCCTTTTCCCCCAGGAATTCAGCTGTTTCTTCTAATGCAGTGGCTCCCAGTTCTTGCAGGCTGGCACAGGGCAGCTGGTTCCCTGTGCAGGGCTATGGTATCGGTCATGGACTAACTGAAAGTAATTGCCTTTAAGACCACAGCTTTCAACCTGTGCCATAGT
>NW_009260616.1:2047006-2069245 GCF_000687185.1 Egretta garzetta
CAGGATTTGCCATTGAGGATGAACCAAAAGAAGCAGTGATACCATGCTGTTTTGCACTCAAATGTGGCAACACCTCCCGGTGCTCTGGCTGTGATAGCTCAGCTTCAGAATGGCTTGCAGCTCAGGTACATAATTCTTCAGACGTGTCTGTGGTGTTTCCGATTGCTACGCTAGCCCGTTCTGTTCCTTGGCAGTTTCTCTTCTTTATTAGTGTCTGAGCCTTTCTTCTCACTGCAGGAGTTAGTCCATGTAGATATTTAATGTGCTGTTGCATTTATATATGAACTCTGGCGTGCTCTGACGCTTAACAAAACATGGAGCGTTACAGTGTGGAGGAGGAAGAGAGTTCTTGCAGAAAACTGAACTCACATTTGAAACCGCAGCTGCACAGCCCAGTGATCACTGCCTACTTGCTGTCTCTTGGATAAGATTCAGTATGTCACTGTGACTGGCTAATTCAGGACACAGAGTAGCAAATAAATCTAAAGGTCTTTATGCTCACCTGTTAGATTTTGTCCCCAAATGGATGAGAAATACCAAAAAAAAAAGAGAGATGGTATAAGAAATTGTTCTCATGCCTCTCAGCTACTGTCTTCCAGAGCAGATCTCGTAATT
The DNA here is from genome assembly GCF_000687185.1 of Egretta garzetta. NCBI lineage: Eukaryota > Metazoa > Chordata > Aves > Pelecaniformes > Ardeidae > Egretta > Egretta garzetta. Next base: position 2,047,622 of record NW_009260616.1, read on the forward strand.
GACTTCACTGATAAATCTAAATTTGCTTGTCTGCTCACTGAAATGTTTTTCTTCACTATATCACCTTGTTTTTAGCAGATTAATAACCTAGGTAGTGACAGTTTAAGTGTACAACCTTGTATTATTTCATGCTATTTATAGTGAATAGACAGTTAAGTATTTTCTTCATGCTTGTAACTTTTCACTGTCTCTCCAGTTGTGTCCTGGGGGTTCAGCTACATTTCACTGATAGCCTTTGGGTCAGAGGTAATCAGCTTTCACTGGGATCTAATAGATAGATACCTTTACTTAGCTTGGTTGTTAGAGAGCTCTGCTAGGTATTTTTACCTGGGTCTGCCCAGCCAGCTAGACTTTTCATGGCTAGGAGCCATGTGCTGCCATCATCTGCTGCAGCTGCTCTCAGAGCTGTTTGCTTGTTTGTTTGATTCCCCTGATTAGAAATAAAGATCATCTGAGTCCTTGTTCAACCCTTCCTTTTTAGTCAGGAGGAAGGCAGCAGGAACTCTTTTGCCAGGGACAGCGAGCAGTGCAGGAGTGGTTGTTAGTGCTGGTTTAGCTCCTGTCTCATAGTTCTGGTTTTTGAACAGGCATAATCCTTGTTACTTCTTGCAGTTTTGCTGACTCTGTATGAGAACTGGCTATCTTTTGCATTGAAGCAATGACTAGATGTTTTAACATCTAGTTTGGGTCAAATAGCACAATCTAAAGAATACCAGTATTTAGGAATGCCTGTGTAAGCCTTCCTTCTTGGCCTCATGAATCCTGAGCAAAAAATTGAGACAGGTGTGTAGTTAGCGCATACAAGAGTAAAGGGTGGTAAGTAATAATCAGGTAGGTGGGTATATTGATATGAAATACGTTCAATTCAAATATCTGCAAAATGAGCACTGATGTGAATAAAATGAGAAACAATAAATAAACACAAGATCACTGGTAGGTCTCACCATGCAAAGGGAGCTCTAACTTTATTTATTCCATGAGTATAAATAAATGGATACTGTTCAAAGACAGCATCCACTATAATGGATTGAGGTGCACATTTTAATTATAAGCCAGGGGCCTATTCCTCTAATTAGGCTTTCCTCCATTTTCAGTTTATACACCAGCTTTGTTGGTGGCAGAGAAAAGCTGATGCATGTTTGGGGTGCAGGGCGAAAGAAAGAAAAGAGGAAGAACAGGGAATGCGCTAATCAGGCGATAAGTAAGGGCCTTGCCCTGCTTTCATCTGGGAAATGTCTGAAGGGACCTTTTCAAGTCACTTGGGAAGGGTATCTGAAAGAGTATCTAAAGTCTGCCTCAGGATAAAGCATGTCCTGAAGTCAGATGAGAGAGATCTTCCACTGAAGCCACCCTATTGTTGTAATATATTCATATTCTGTGCTTTAGTTTTGCAACTGAATCACTTCAAAGGTGATTGAGGGATATGGTTAAAGAAAGATTTACGCTAATGAACGCCTGTGTAACAGAGACATTAATCAGAATTTTAGTCCTTTCCTGATTAGGGCATAAGAAGGCACAGATTTGAGATAAACTTCACACATGAAAAGGAGTATCTGACATTGTTGTCTAATAATATGATCAAAGGAAAAATTAGCAGAGGTGAGTAAAACTCAAAGGCTTTGTAGAGCCTGCCTGCTTTTGACTGTAGGCTCCTGCCCTCCTGCTTTCAGATGAAAAACAGGTGGAAGAGCAATAATTGATAAGCTTGGTTTTTAAGCACTTACGTAGCAGTGATCAACAGTTCAGGTTTAATTAAACACGTGTAAAGTAGAGGGAGCAGTGAGAGAGACTTGAAGTTTTTGGTTGTACTTCTAACCAAATGCCACTGAAGTCAGTGTAATAGTGTTTGCAGATGTGTATGTGCACATTTTGACATAAAGTTAAAATCCAATAAAGTAATGGAAGTAAAACTGCAGTAGAAGTTGTTTAATTTTTAAGAAAATAAAAGGAATTTTGTCTTGAAATTCTTCAGAACAGGAGGTAGGAAAATGAGTAATAACTTTTGCCGCTTGGGGTGTTTGCAGTGACATGCTGTTTGTTATTAACAAAGACAGCAGGCACAGCAGCAAGTAAAATTCCCAAACTTGTTTTAGAAGTTAGTATCTCAGAGAGATTTACTGGAGTTTACTTGTCTGCATCCAGACTGATCTTTAGACTGGTCAGTCATATGTACCACTAATACATCCTTCTGCCTGTATTTTAATTATGTTAGCTAAATGGATTAAGACCTGCTGCAACTTTTTTCTTTTTTTCTTAAACCATTTTATAAATATGTTAGTAGGAAAAAAATACAGATGTGCTGATAACATAAAGCAATCTCTCATGAACAGATACAGGTCTTAGAAGTGGTGAATCGTGGGTGTCAACTCACCTAAATTTGGCAATGAGGAAGACTAGTAGGCTTTAAAATTGGTGGGGTAAATGAGGATCACAGATGGACAGAGTGAGCATGTAAATATTCCTCAGTAATAAGGCAAAAAAACTGAAAATGAAGCTGTTGAGTAATTGATTTTAAACCCAAGAGGAACTTGTAGCCAAGCCTTGAGAAGGGGCTTTAGTGGGGTGCCCTGTGCTAATGAACATTGCTCTTGCTAAGTATGCTGCAGTTTGTCATTTTTCTTGTCTTATTTAAAAATAGCTCTTTAGATTAACTGGACACCTGCCTTGGAGCTACTGAAAAATAGCTGCCTTTTGAAATGTCAAGATAATTGAACAGTAGTATAAAACAAACAATGAGTCTCACTATAACTTCCTATTGCTAAGGTACCACTCACCTAATTACATGCAGATGTATTTGTGCTCAGTGAATCATTAGTCTTCATCAGCATACAAAGGAAAAAACATCTCTTGATGCTCAGCTGCCACAAATAAGGCACATGGTATTTGCCTGCTGTGCCAGTCAGTACATGAACTTTACTTTTTTCTTTTTTTTTTTTTTTTTTTTTTTAAAGCTCTAGGTGATTGAATGAGTCCTCGATGGAAAAGGAAACTTGCCTTGCATCACTGCTGTTTAATTGCTTATATATTAGCTTGTACAATTTGGGGAAATTATTAAAAATCTGCAATTTAGCAAAGAAAGTCTAAAACACATGCACACAAAAAAGCTGTAACTCATTGGAAGACTATTCCCTTCTTTGTGTAATTGCCAGATTTCAGTTCTTTGCACATGTTTTAGGCTGGTAACTTTCTCATTCGACCCCCAGCAACAAGTTTAATGTTTTATTTCCCTGCTGTCTTTTGTAACAGTAAATCTTTCTACATGGCAAAGTGCAACCTACTAGTCAGCTTAATCTCTTCTACTTTCACCTGCTTCTTTGCTGATCCAAGCTTCTGTGACTGAAAATGTGGCCTCATTATTATATTCTATTTAGATAAAATATTTCCCTCTGCTTTAGGATTCTTGTGTGGGAAAACATAATAAAAATGGCATAACAAGGGTCTAATTCTCACCCTGATTTGAAGCTACAGAATCCGCATGTAAAACATGTGGGTTGTTATGCTGTGAATGTTATGCTAGAATGGGTGAACGTGGCAGGATTAAGTTCTTTGAGAGGGGATGGGTTTGGTTAAAATTTTAAGGTGATAAATTGCAGGAGCATGTCCCACTTCCAGTTATTAGATCTGTTGACCTTAACGTCTTCTTATGACGGTTTCCTCTTTCTATTTAACTATGATTTTTGTCCTGACGAAAAGAGATATTATATATGCCACTGCGTGTGTTGAATGTTTCCTTGGTGCCATTCTGTGGTATTTGCAGCCCTCTTTGACATTATCAAATGGATTGACATTTCAAATATTTGCAGTGCTCAGCGGGCACTAATTCAGTGAAGGTGAACCATGGGTTGCTCACATAGTGGCACAGCAAGAGATGTGTGTCTGTTTAATCACAGCTGCCGAAATGAGATCAAAAGGAGCTGTGTTGTTAAACCCTTAAAGCTGCTGTCACAGCAGAGAGATCAGGAGGGGCCCACCGCAGGAAGCAGAATAAAGAAGAAACTTGGACTTGCTGCTAATGCAATTCCACTGTCGGCTGTGTCTCGGTCTGCTTTAAGTGGAGATGACTGAAGGAGGTCATTCAGGAGGGCGGCTGCGCAGATGAACTCACCTGGCCAAAACTCTTTTCCACATGGGTATGCCCAGTGCCAGGAGGACCAAGAGGCATTTCTTTAAATGAATTTGTGTGATCCATTCTTCCCTCAATAAACTGTAACCTCTCTTTCAGTAGTATTTAATTTTATTATTCTCTCTGAATCAGTGCCTGTGTTCAGCTTTTAGCTGGTATTTTGCACCATGCTGAGGCTCCTTGCGACCCCGGAGTTCATCCACAGCAAACACTTATTCACCCCGGACTGAGATCTTCCTGGTCGATTTTCCTTTACCTGCTGAGAGTGTGGATTTATTGCACAGCTGCACTGCACAGTTTCTAGCCAGGAGAGGGCAATAGCATCCACCAGCTGCTGCGCCAGAGCAGGAGAAGGCTTAGAATAGGTGGGGTAGATGATGGCAGAGAGGGTGAGTGGAAATGCAGTAAGTGCTGCAGAAAGAGTCTGTCTGCTGTAACTATTCTCTAGTCATTCACATTTTAGAAGCATTAAGCCTCTCATCTTTTCTAAGGATTAGGCTTTAAATTGGCACTGGTTCTTAACATTTAGTTTTGCTTTAGTTAATATCTGTTTACGGTGCTTATTGAGAATGGGGAGCTTGAGTTTTCAGGCAGGAACTCTTGCAGCCTTTTGTGTGTGGCTCCTCTTTGCCATCCCTGCTTCCATTCGCTAGGTCTTGCTGCCCCATCCGCAAAAAATGCTCGTTACAGATCACAGGGCTTTAAGACTCTCTTGTCAGCCCACTATTTTGTCAGTGGATTCACTGGTTCAGGAGCACTTTCTTTACACTGAAGATGTCTCTTCCCAAAGGCCACATAAATAAATATGGCAGGCAGAAAAGAAGTCAAATTAGCAAACCTTGTGCTTGCTCATTTTGTAACCATGTGAATACTTTCTGCTCTATCAGGCTCAAATATCAAATGTTCTGCAGTATACCCAAACTATGGGCTATAAATAAGGTAAAATCAAAGAAAATGTTACAGCCTGTGTGGGATAGCAAAATAGCCTACAAAGCAAGCTGAATGCTATCTAGACTTTTTTTTCAAAGATACAATTCTTTTACTCCTGTTCCCCTGAGGAATGCTGTAAATGCCATTTTTCTCACTGTTCCCCACTTAGAATTGAACTCATTTGCAATTATCCATAAGTATCACTCATTCTATCATTACGCCTATATTTACAAAAAAAGAAGCCACTTGTTCCCAGTAGGAATATTTATTATTTAAATTAAGAAAGATAATTCTAACCTTGCCATTTCTGGGGCTTTTGCTTGATACCAAATAATATTGTTAATTTCAGAACTGAAAAAGTAGAGTTATCTTTCTCACCCACTAACTGTTAAACAACAAAAAGGAAAAATGTGAAATATTACATTCAAACTATTATTTTTCTTTCTGAAATTGTTACTATGAATAATGCTTCATCTACAATTTACTTTACTTTATGACAGGGAATGGATTCCTAAAATGATGAAGTTCTCAAGCAAATTCACTTCTTGTTTACAGCATCACACTTCAGGATTCTGTTGACTTGACTGAAATCACTCATGATGTGTGAAGGTACATCCAAAAGAAGAATATACTTCTGTCCTGGCTTTGGCTGGGATAGAGTTAATTGTCTTCCTAGTAGCTGGCACAGTGCTGTGTTTTGGATTTAGGATGAGAATAATGTTGATACCACACTGATGTTTTAGTTGTTGCTAAGCAGTGCTTACACCAGTCAAGGACTTTTCAGCTTCCGCTGCTCTGCCGGGTGCACAAGAAGCTGGGAGGGGGCACAGCCAGGACAGTTGACCCCAACTGGCCAAAGGGCTATTCCAGATGGTATGACATCATGCTTGGTATAGAAACTGGGGGGAGTTGGCTGCGGGGCAGCGATCACTGCTCGGGAATGGGCTGGGTGTCAGTGAGTGGGTGGTGAGCAGTTGCATCACTTTTTTTTCCTGGATTTTTTTCTTCTTTTGTTGTTGTTGCTGTTTTCCTTTCTCACTAAAAATTATTATTATTATATTTTATTTTATTTCAGTTATTAAATTGTTCTTATCTCAACCCATGAGTTTTTCTACTCTTGCCCTTTCGCTTCTCTCCCCCATCCCACTGGGTCTGGAGGGAGGGTGAGCAAGTGGCTACTTGGGGCTTAGCTGCTGGCTGGCATTAAACCACAATACAATCCTTTTTAGAGCCCAGCATGGGCCTTGAAGAGTTGAGGTAACAACAGATCTGACCAGAGTGTGTTGAAATAAATTTTTTGTAGACATTAATTATATTAGTTTAATAGTCACTGATCACAATGCTGTTTTATTTGTTCACATGGTTGTGTTATGTAATTCCTGACTTGCATTCCCTGTGGTGGTGTTTATCACCTCTGGGAGATGGATCAGGATTATAATTTTACTATACCATCTGGATGGCACTAAATTTATAAAAAATATGTAGCAAAGTACTGGAAACAGAATAAGTCAGTGACATCAACAAATACTAATTTTTATTTTCTGATAATGAAATTAGAGATTATATCTGAGCAAGATCAAGCATCACACAATGAATCACAGAATCATAGAATTGTTCAGGTTGGAAAAGACCTTTAAGATCATCAAGTCCAACCGTTAAGCTAACCCTGCCATCCCACCACTAAACCATGTCCCTAAGCACCTCGTCTACCTGTCTTTTAAACACCTCCAGGGATGGGCACTCAACCACTTTCCTGGGCAGCCTGTTCCAATGCTTGACAACCCTTTCAGTGAAAAAAGTTTTCCTAATGTCCAACCTACCTAAACCTGCCCTGGCACAACTTCAGACCATTTCCCCTCATCCTATTGCCCATTACCAAGGGAGAAGAGACCAACACCCACCTTGCTACAGCCTCCTTTCAGGTAGCTGTAGAGGGCGATAAGGTCTCCCCTCAGCCTCCTCTTCTCCAGACTAAACCACCCCAGTTCCCTCAGCTGCTCCTTGTAAGACTTGTGCTCCAGACCCCTCACTAGTTCTGTTGCTCTCCTATGGACATGTTCTAGCAACGCAATGTTGAAATAACATTCTAAACAACAAAAAAAGAGTTAACCTTTAGTAACTGTTTAGGCTATGAGGCAGATAAAAACGAAGGTGAACTTCAGTACCCTGAGAGGCAGAATTTGGTGTGTGCCTGTATGCCTAGGTCTGTTCTGCCAGCCTGAGACTATTCTAACCACAAAATACACATATAGATTCAGTACTGCTAACAGTTTTATGTGTTAAGTTGACAATTCCATGCCTAAAAAAGATTGTTAAACAGGAAATGGACACTTCTGAACACTTTCAGGCTTTTCAAAGGTATAAATTTCAATGAAGGACTCAATTGGTCCTTTTATGAGTTTATTCACCTATTGGTAACTTACTTTCCTATTAGTAATTACATGAAAAAGAAAATGTAGTTTTACCCCATATGGAGTCCCACAGTGTTGAAGAATCCCATGTGCACATCACTGCTACTCTAACGTATTCACACCCGCCATTCTCTAATGTATTCAGATCCATCATTATATTTAAAAGATGTTATCTCAACATGTGAAAACAGGTATCAGAATCTCCCTGATATGTGATCTAGTTAGGGTCCTTAATCTACCAAAAACCCCATTATGTTTGTCCAAAAAGGGTTTTACCTTTTCTATAAGACAGCAGGACACCTCACTCTGTTAGCTGCTGTTAACATCCCGGAGGCTATCAAGTAACAACAGCGCTGTATGAAAGCTTTTGGTGTGTTGTGAAGATGGAAATTTTATCAAAAGCGTTCACTTACATGGCTACTTCAGGGAAAAGCAAAGAGAGTCACCCAAAGCCCAGATTAAAATTCAGATCTGTTTTCTCATTTCCACCAGGCAGCTGAATCCTCCCTCCTTTATTTCATGGAGTGAATTGCCACTGACCTATATTTCTTTTCCTCTGCCATAAGCACATGCAGGTGATAAAAACAGATATGCACATTCACTTTGAGTCCACAGAGGTTTCCCATTCAGAACAGTTCCTTCCAAATCTGAAGAAATGTTTGTGTGCCCCGTGGGGAGAGATGAGGAAATAAATTGCACCACTAGTTCCTAGCCTTAGCAGATTTCTGCTGGGCCTGAGGAAGAAACAAGCTTTCTGCAAGGAAGGAGCTCTCTATGGTTTAAACTAACATACCAACACTGAGCCTGATGTGGTACAGTCATGATTATGCTGCTGCCTGTCTTAATAATGAGCACCAAAGTGGATAACGCTTGTATATGCACTTGCAAAGAAGTATGCAGATTCTAATGAAATTTGAGGTCAAACAAAGAAACATAAAATCCCCCAGTGCTAGGGATGTTCAGATGAGAAGCTGGGACTGACAGACACATTCAGTGCTGAAGCATCTGTGACAGCTCTTAGTTCCACTGAAATATTTGGTCAGGACTCTGTTACTGCTTCAAGCTATATTTTGGATGCTGCTTATTTGGTATACTACCATACGTTAATAGTTGTGTTAGCACCAGAAAACAGAAGCTCCACTAGTTCATTTAACACAAAACACCGTATTGCAAAAAACTGAATTGCAAAACACTGGATTGCATTTCTTCAAATGATCATGTGCCTTAACCTTTGCTGGAGTGAGTAGGGACAATGATACAGAGAATGAGGTAAGATTTTCTATTTATCTAAAGCCAAATCACCTTGCTTTTAAGATCAAATATTGAAGACAAAGCTTGACAGTGAAATTCCTATGACTTATGACTCTGCACATGTTATTGGTACAACAGTCTCTGCATGATGTTTTATGATCTGTGTTACAAAGAACGCCAGAAGAGATGATCTAATAGTCCCTGCTCATTTAAAATCTTGGAATTGGAATCTAAACTAGACTGCAATGGAACTATTTGTGTGTGTGTGTGTGTAAAACTAAATATGCAAACTGTTAACAGGTTCTGGGCCCATGAGGGTTCAGACACTCTTATTTCATTCTTCACGCCAGCAGCATCCCCTTTATCCCTCTGAGAAGTGATTCCCAAGTGTGGCCTTGCTGGGCTTTTATACCTTCCTTTCTCCCCACTCCTTTCATGCAAACACCTTCTCATTCCTCAGTTATACTGTCCTGGTTTTGGCTGGGATAGAGTTAATTTTCTTCCTAGTAGCTGATGTGGTACTAGAAGAATGTTGATAACACACTGATGTTTTAGTTGTTGCTGGCCAAGGACTTCTCAGCTCTCAGCTCTGCCGGGTGCACAAGAAGCTGGGAGGGGGCACAGCCAGGACAGCTGACTCCAACTGGCCAAAGGGCTATTCCAGACCATATGACCTCATGCTCAGTATAGAAACTGGGGGAAGAAGAAGGAAGGAGGGAATGTTCAGAGTGATGGCATTTGTCTTCCCATTATGCGTAACCATTATGCGTGATGGAGCCCTGCTTTCCTGGAGGTGGCTGAGCACCTGCCGGCCCATGGGAAGTGGTGAATGATTTCCTTGCTTTGCTTTGCTTGCACACGCGGTTTTTGTTTTACCTATTAAACTGTCTTTATCTCAACCCATGAGTTTTCTCACTTTAACTCTTCTGGTTCTCTCCCCCATCCCACTGTGGGGGGAGTGAGTGAGCGGCTCTGTGGGGCTGAGTTGCCGGCCGGGGTTAAACCGCAACATATACTCTGCCTTCAGCTGTGAACAGCAGACATTGTCAGTCTGAGTGGTTTATCTGAGAGCCACTGTGGTCAGGGGCTTCCTGCTTATGTGATGACAGGAACCACATGAAACATTGAAGAACTTTCTTCTTTTTTCAATTTTTTGTAAACGAGTTCTTTATCACCTCCCCCATTCAGAATGCTGAATTCAGAGACTTGGAGTTATCCAACACAGAGCGTTTTCTCATTTTTTTTTAATCATTCCAATTGCCAGTTATGCCAAGGAAAACTCTACTGAAGGCCAGATCATACCACAAAGTATCCAGCACCATTTTGGAGAGAAAAATGGAATTACTCACACAAAATAATACCCTGTGTGTTTGCCTATCCTGGTAATGCTCAAGAAGCTTGAGAATACTCAAGAATGCTCAAGCTTTTACCTTTTTTTTTTTTTTTTCATAGAAAATTGTCTCACTTAGCACATGTTGTTTACTTCAAGTCTCTAAGGTTTTCTGTTTCTTACTAATGGAAAATACAGCTGCACAGGTAACTAACTACTTTATTATTTTTCATCATTTCCTCTGGGATATTTTTGCATGTTTTTAGTCTCCAGTGACAAACACCACGATGCTGCATGTAGGATTCATTGTAGAATTAAATGAACCATGTGTTGCAGCACCTGAGAACAACTGAAAATAATTGAAATGAGCTGTAAACTCTCGTTACTCCCATTAAGGTTTATTTTTCATAAGAAACATTAGCGGGGAATTTGATGCCAACCCTCTTGGTTCCTCTTGTTTTGAGCTGGCACAAGACTGGAGCAGAAGACGTCAGAACAGAAGACGACAGAAATGGAAACTGTTGGTGTTGGTGCACAACTGAAGGCAAGCTGGTAAAGGGGCAGGAATCAGAGAGAAGCTGAAGATGAGACGTTGCTTATGTCTTTATGGGAGGAGACTGAGCCCTCCACTCTCTGCCTTTGCAGCAGCTGCATTATGAATTAATAAAGAGACACTTCCATGAATATGCACATGAGGTCTTTTCATTAATAATTCATAAGGCCATCAATCAAGCAGCTGCACATTCAACACAGGAAATTGAGGTTAGGCCTATTTTGCCCTGCTGTTTGAATTACAGCTGGAGGCTCAAGGTGGAAGGATGAGGGAAGAGGAGATAAAATGTTTATCAGGAAAAAGGTGGGGGGAAATGAGATGTTCCCACACCTTCTTCAGAAAGTAACTGAGAAAGAGCATTTGAAATAAAAGTATTTTGACACGTGTGGGGGAAGGGGAGTGGGAAGGCAAGAAAAAATGCAAGCAATGTCTTATACTGTTTGTCACACAGTCCGTATTTGACATGATGTAATGATCAGTGGTGGAACGCTACTCTCATCCTCTGATATCAAGAATGCTTTGTACTAGCTGCACCTTGAAGAACTGTCAACAATGTGGAAGATCATCAACTACTTTTTAACAAAGACTATATCAGGCATCTTGCTTTCTAATTATTTTCTCTATTTGTTGGAAGCTAGCTTTACTGAAATTAAAAAAAAAAAAAGAGAGTGTGGAAAAAAGTCCAACACAGTCCAAACACATGTTTTCTAAAAACTCTAATTATGTCAGTATATCTATGGATAAAATAATCCACAAGTTAAGAGACAGATTAAAAAAATGGTTAAGGTTATGAATCCACTGAAAAATGAAAGTCCACTGAAAGATGAAATTCCACTGAAAGACAAAAGCTTGTTGGGATAAATATATTGTACAACTCATATGTATAATAAATGTCTCCAATATTATGATCTGGTTCCACAAACTTCTCAGTTCCCAGAGAATCAGATTTATAGAAGATATAGAAGAGTTTAAAACAATGTCCTCTTCATCCTTATCTATCTTTGAACATCTGGTCTTTCACTTTCTGCATTTCCTCTGTTTGTCGTGCTTAAATGCAGGATGCAATGTCACATGTTATAACATACTGTGTATTGTCTTGCTACATAGGACACGTCATGATTAGGGGCTAAATGGCAGTACATATTATGATATAGGGGCTGACATTCTGGTGATGTCAGTTGAGGCTGCACTTCATGTAAAGCACTGAAAGTTATCTGTCAACTGAAGAAATATGGATTTAAAGTAAAATACGTAAAGCACACAAAAAAAGAAGTTTTCAGGCCTATTTCAAAGTCTAATTTGTAATAGTACAGCCTAGAGTCTTGAATCTATTTGGGCTTGAAAATTCTACCCTGTACAGCTTTCTAACTACCAAGGTAATTAACTATTGAAGCAAGCTGCCTATTGAAACATGAGTCTTTTGAGTTTTAAAATATTTTAGAGACTTTCAACACAACCTTTCTAAAAGTTGTACTTTGGACTCAGTAAATTCTGTTCAATGTAAATATGTCTGATTGAAATTCAGAGTTAATGCTTAAAGCAAGCTGGATGATCTCATGTTCTTCTCTGGCCTTCAAAATTTGAGTCTTCAATAACATTGCATTAAATAGTTTTGACATGTACTTGCACTTGAAAAATTTAATGGGAGAGGAAACTAGTTTGGATACAAATTGTCTGTCTACCCTTATTGTTGCTATGATGATGGTGAAGAAATTGTAGGTATTCAATGACTTTATCCAACAAATAATTACATGTCTATTTTGGATAAGTAAGCTTTTGGATGACTTGGAGAATTGCACATCGCAAGGAAGGCTGATTGCAGTCCAGTAAAGAAGTGTCTGCTAATACTGATGAAACTAATTCTGAATTTGCCCTTTCTAGTAATTATTCTTTTAAAAATATTCACACTTTTTGGATATATGTAAGGATCATGAAGCTTCTTACTGCATTGTGCAAAAAAATTGTGCTACTTTAATGGAACATTTATGTATTTTAAATGGTAGGGAGAGATATGATACAAAGTATATTTCCTTCATTTAAGATAAAGATTATACTTCAAATGTTTTTATTAAATCTCTTTTCTACCTGTGCATCTAAGAAAATTTTTTCATCCTTTGCTCTGCACCAGAACTATATGCAGTTTAAAAAAACAAAAGAATTTGACCCCTTCAGCAAATAGTTCCACTGCTTCCCTGTCCTGTGGCTTTGTTGGCCAAACTATCCCTTATGCTTCCAGCCTGAAGTAAGCAACCAAAATGGAAAACTGAGAGTGTGAGCTCCCTGCTACTGCTTCAGTTTCTGTTTCTATGGAAATGGACCTGGGAAACACAAAAAGCAAACTAGGTACCTTAATGATTTTTAAATCCCACTTTGATGTCTTCAATATTATTTTCCAAAAAATGGCAAGCAGCTGGAATTGACACTCATTGCCCACTGAGGGTGGAGAGGTGAAAGTGACATTTCCTTTGAAAAGCATTACAATAAATAAGTGAATGAAATCAGCCTCGCATCAAAAATAAAACTGCAGGAAAAAATGTGTTCTCGTGTTATTTCATTTGATTTGATAAAGGCATGATTTGGGGGAAGAGGAGATGCAAGCTAGTTAATGAGGCCTATTCTGCTGTTTCTTATGATAGTTACAGTGAGGATCACATTAAAGGTTTTGCACTCACGCCAGGTCTTTCTCGCTTTCCTCACATTCCTTTCAAACATGATGTGCTTTGGCCCTTCTGTCTCCTTCCAGTCAGTTTCCTTGCCCATCTTTCTGTGTCATGGCCACAGCAACTCCATGGTCTTGGACATCTTGTTCTTTTTCATCCTGACTTTCTCCTGCTGACCTGTTCTGAACAACACAGCCAGAACCCTCACTGCCTTGACAGATCACAGCATTTCCAGAGAGAAATTGATTCCATGTGCTCACATCACTATTGACAACTTTCCAATTAAACTGACACAGCAGTTTCCAATCTGTCTTTGGTCAATGGCCCATTTCTGAAGCTTTCCCAGACTTTCCTAGCCTCTCAGATGGTCACCTGAGAAAGGTTTCATCCTTTATGCATAACCTGGCAGTGATGTAAAATATGTATTAACTACAGAAACACAGGATATGTCTTACAAGTGTATTTTATATGCTGAGGGCAATTGACTGTGCTTGCATACCTTCCATCCACAGCTGTTTTCGTAAAGTCAGCACAATTTTGCTTTTCATTGTCACTCATTGCAGAAATGTCTGTCAAAGATAAGCCTTCCTTTTCTTTCTACAGGACACCTTTCCTGAGAAAGCCCATAGAATCGTCATCATTTTCCAGGGAGAAGAGCTGGGGCAGAATAGTGCTATAATATCTCTGACATGTGAAGCTGCTGGGAGCTAATTCTCCCCACCAAATGACCTTACATGGTTCAGTAACAATCTGCTGCAGGACTCACTGACATGGATGATTGTTCTTTGACTTTTAACCTCCAGGTAATAGAGATTAAGTGCTACTTGGATGGAGACAATATTTTCTAACATTGAGTTTTTAATAACTACACTATATTACATCACAAAAAAATAATGGAGTTTACAATAGGAAGGTACTGCTCCTTTTCTCCCTATTTATAAGCTCCATTTGCCTCTGGAAGAAATTTATTCAAATACAGTGTCCACAGAGTCTGCAAGTTTTTATGTGTTTTGTGATCATACATACGAAGTAAGGTCACTTAATGCTCATGAAATAATACCATTATTAGCAAACCCCATTTACATTACACTCCAAAAATTGTATTAAGTCTAGATGGCAAAGGAATTCATATTCTTTTTTCCTGTAAGGAATATATAAAAACCACAGCTGGCAAATTCATCATTATATGCAATAGGGTTTTTTTATCAGTTAAGTAATATCTTGTTTATACTGTAAACCCTTGTTGTTCCTATTAACTGTATGTTCTACTAAAGCACATATTGCTTTTCCTTAGCAGTTAGTTAACTTCTTCACTTTTTGATGAATGTATTATTTTCTGAAATCCTGGTTAGTCTCTACTTTATCACATAGTAGAGCTCAGAATTTCTCTCTTTCCATGATTTCTGTTGTCCCCGGTCCTCCTCTGGAAGGGTTCGTTCTATGGGTGAAGGAATGAGTTTACTTTTTCAGGCTGATCAGTCTTCGCCTCTCAGATGAGAAAGGTGGACAAGTACTATTCCTCATCTTGTGTGGGCTGAAATCAGTGCAGTCCATCCTGAACTGATACAGCTTCCTCATATCACACTGGCCAGAACAGCCTTCAGGAACTACAGTAAGTTCATTTAAGATCCACTATGCACATTTTTTTGCTTGCACTTTATTGACATCACATGCAATCTGCCAGACAGAGTTAGGCCATACCTGACTGTATAGTCTCATGCTGTGGTGCAGTACATCCAGTTACCGCATGTTTTACAGCAGATGAGATGGGTTGCGCTGTGACATGTCACCGATAAATGACCGGGGTCTCTCGGCTGCTGTCCTTCATACAGTGAAAACTCTACCTAGACTGGCTCTGGTGGACAAGCTCGCCTGCACTGGAAATCATCCTCAGCATCCACAAATCATCACGGGACACAAATGCATTCATTTCCCCAGGGATGAATACACTTATAAATGTCGTCTTTAACACCTATAGCAGCAATGCCTAGAGGCCACTGTCTGCTGTAAGGAGGAGAAAAGCTTTGTATGTTTAATGAGCTGCTCGCTAGCTCTAATTGATGAAAATTCAGGCTACCTAAGTTACAATTAGCTTTTCCAAACTGGACATTTGATAACACCAACAAAAATGCTGTTATTTCTGCATGGGCCAAAAAATAACATCACTGATCAACTTAGATGACCTGGGAAGCCTGGGGGAAAAGTAACAAAAGATACAAATCGATAGTGTAAGCTAGGTGGGACAAGCCTATGAAACAATTACTTGGCCCTGGCTTTGACCCAGAATAGCACAAATGCTGTTTCTCAGGGAGGAAATTTAATCTCTTTTGCCTGCTGAAGTGGGAGGAAAGAAGTTTACTAGTACCAAACTTGAATATTTAGTAGTAGTCAATGACTACTAAGCAACAACCTTAAACTATAGGTTCATGTAAGAGGTAGACACAGGCTTTATGCAGCATAAGGGTTTCTGAGTTTATCCAAGCTGCTGCATTGGTAAGGGATTGACTCAGTCCTGCACTCTGGATAGAGGGATCTTTATGTGAAGTGCAAGTACCAGTCATTACAATAACATTTGACACCACTAATGTTATGCTGACATCACACCTACAAATCTGTACAGGAAGGAAGGAATTTAAGGGGAAATCTAATAATTGTAGAGAAGGACCAGATGAAATGAAGGGCCATAAAAATGCACGTAACATACCAAATAAGGAAAAAAAAATGTGCCTTTACTCTTTTTTCTTTCTTTTTTTTTTTTTTCTTTTTTAAACACACACGTTAGGAGTTATAGAAATTTAATGTTTGGGTTTAAAACCAAAATAGTAGATATCTGACAGACTAATTTCAGTGCATTTGTGGATCAGACACTAAGGTGATGAGAACACTTATGCTCAAATAGGATGAAATTTTCTTCTTTGACACCAGATTCCAAAAAGGTTTCAGCAGATTTAATTCATTTAGAATTATGGCAATGATTTTCATGTTGGCAACCCATGAAAGAGATACATAATCCTAGTTAGCACTTGTTATTTAACATATTGTCTGTATCTTGCTGATAAAAAACCCCAATTTTATCTCCAATTTTATCCTGACATCCATGGCTTTATATAAGGAAAAATAATAGGAAAACTAACCCATTAACCTAGATTGTAAAGATATGAGGTGATCATGACGGCATGAGGCTTGAGATGTAAGCTAAAATTTAAAAAAATATTTACATGAAATTGAAAGTGGCTTCAAGGCCAAGTGTTATTTTCAGAAATATCCTAGATAATTAGCATGAGTTTTATAAAGAAATCAATAGGACATAAATCTCAAGTGCCTAAGTCTTACCTGATGATGGACCTTAAGTATTTAACTTATTTTGCAGCTTTATAATTTCTCCCATGGTTTTTCATAAGACACTTTGGACATAAAGTTCTTACCTGTGTGTACAGATCTTGATATTTCAACATATAAATACCTATCTCACTCTTTAAATCACAAGTAGATGGTTACTAATATTTGTCTCTACAATTTATTATTTTGAGGGAGGCAAAACCAGTTCTTTACTAATGCTTAACAATTTCAAACCATAGGATGAGGTTCATTCAAAAAAGAGAAAAAAAGATAAAAAAGATCATTCTTAACAATTAATATTGCAGTCTTCAAGGAGCAGGATGGATGGTTTTAAGGTCAGAGAAGAGTGTAAATGGCAAACAGATGTATGAGCCATCATTTAAATTTTTTAACTCACTGATTACTCTCTCTCAGGAGAAATGAGGAGATCTGCAAAAGGAGAAGAAAAGCATTCAGAATAAGCTCATTATCCTCTCTTTACAGCTCCCTTCTCTTCTCCCTCCCGATATACTGCAATATCTCATTGAGAAGAGAACATAAAATTTACCCTTGACTTTTCTATCATTTCTAATGATTTAAGTCCATATTCATTAATTTTTTTGTACATGTGATATTTTCCCCAAATCCCAATAGTAAAAAAGTTAATTGTTTTTACATTTTCATCTGTCATTTCACTTTTTCCTTTCCTTCTGCTGCTAGGGACAGTCTATTGTTTCAGTCTTGTAAATGGTTACTTAATATGTGCAAAGAAATATCTTTAGAAAGCCAATTTATTGTGGAAAAAGTAGATGAAGCTGCTGTATACTCCCTAAGGGATAACAGGCTTCTCTTGCATTACATGGAAAATGATGGTGCCTATGTTCAAGAGTAAAGTAATAATATTTTATCAAGTAGAATAGTTAACTTAAGCTGGGAAGACTTCTTGTTGTCTACATAAGATTTAAACATTTGCTTTAGAACTTGTGAAATGGACAAAGAGCATTTAAGGATCTACTGAGCATAAGAAATTATTTCCATCTTTTCTTGACTTTTGATAATATGCCTGAGGATGCAGAGAGGAAACAATTTCTGCCCTATGACCCAAAAGAGGCAGGTACAAGGTACTGTAAACTACCTGACAAATAAAAACTAGTTTTTCAAGATAGAAACATATAGAATGTGTAAGCAGCCCAACAGGTAAGGAGATATGAATCTTCAACTCATGCATTAAATATTAACACTTCACAGCCCTAGATCCTTTCGATTTAGCAGTGAATATCACTCCTTACAGTGGAGAAAGACTGCCTATCTTTCATTTTACTCACGCTGACTTTAACCTGAATTGTTGCACATTTTATATAAGCAGTTAATATCAAGTGCACCTACTATCTTTAAATAAGAAAAAAAACCAACGGGGAAATATTGGAACATAAGGGTGTGTTTGCATGCCTGTGCATTATGATTTTATTATAATTTTAAGAATGACCACTTAATTTCATTCTTCCACTAATTTTTTAATTCATTTGATTCTACAGTTCTCTCTAAATGGTTTCCTTGTATTCAGGTGAGTCAGTCAGAGGGAGAGAAATCATTCTCTTCATTGTTTCTAATACACACTGTGCACCTTAGTCATCAGAACCAGCCAGTCAGTTGCCATCGGTTGTCCCACCGCGCTGGACAAGGAACAATTTCATGCTAGAGCCATAAGTTTCAGTCTGAATCTTTGTCTGAGGTAAAGTCCCCAGAAGGGACTGGAGGTCAAACTGGACAAAGATCAAGTACCTCAAACCACAGCTGTTTTGCATGGCTTTTCCTATTTAATTGATTTTCCAACACTGTTTTTTTCAGAAAAAGCGGTGTTACAACAGCATGTCAATGAGCCTCATAAAAGGCTTTGCTGCATGTACTATTCAGTGTCCCTGGGTAGGTCTGGTCTCTTTGAAGTGTCTTTATGGGAAGGGAGAGAACGGTCTTCAAATCAAGCTGTAACATGGATAAATAGTGCCTCTTTCTGGCCTAGTATGCCCGTGTGAGAGGTAGGAGAGAGGAGGCAATCACAACATCAGGAAGGGATGATTAAATTCCAAATTGCTTTCTTGCATGATATCTTACTGTATGATCTGTATAGCCTCACCCCCTCAGAAGCAGGTATTCCAATACAAAGGGAACTGGGCCTCTTTGGTTAACCCCTTATTTCTTCCACAGAAATGTTTGATTGCCCATCAGAATTAGTGCTTTAGGCTGACTCATCAATGTATCGCATCTCTTTTTCAGGGCCTAGCCATTTCTCCTTCTAAAAAGCCGCTTGCCAGGGTATTACAGAATGAATATAAAACATATCAGAGAGGGTGTAGAGTACCTCATAAATGTCTTTAAATTATTTATGGTGAATTCACAGGAAAATACAGTTTTATCAACAATCATTGCACTCACTTTAAAGGGGGTTAATTTCATTATAAATAGTTTGTTAAATAATTACAAAGTTCTATTACCTGTGTGATCACTTGCAGTGGTTTATGGAAGTGTCGTAACTGCATCTAAACCAACTGAGAATGCATTTACCTTTGTTTAAGGTATCTTTTTTAAGGACCGTGCATTTTGTTATAAAATGCTTAGTAAGAAGACACCCATTTGGAATGAAATGTGAAAACCTATTGTAAGAGTAAACGTATTTGCAGGGGACCTGTGACCTACTCTTACAAATATATAAAAATAAACAGTGATTTTGTTGGAAACGAGAAACAATCTGACCCTTCACTAGATGTGTAGCCAGAATCATCTGGTATTCAGAAAACAACAGATAGCCTTTATTATGGGGTTTTTTTTTTTTATTTACCTTTATTCTTCCTGGACCTCAAACTAGGATAAGGAACCAAATCACTCTAATATGACAAGAAAAATTGTTCTCAGTGTCTTTACTTGAAAAAAAGCTGAAAGAGTGAGAAATCATCTTTGGCACTCTCGAATGAATCTTTATTCCTTCGCCAAGTGCCTGATTAAAACATCCAGTATTTTTACTTTCAACCTATAAGTAAAATAAGTCTTTCTCTGTAAAACTCTCAACAGTTTTTTTAATTCTGTATGTGACCTTCACTGATCCTAAATTGTCTGTTAAGACTCTTACAGATATTCTTTCCTTGATAACATTTCATTATAAGACGACCATATTTGTATAGAAATTATTAGCTTTGGACAAAAAATATTGTTAAAAATGTTTTCTGTGGAGTGTCTTTGCAAGTGTACCTAGTGATGCATTGTCCAGCTCATGTTTCTTTTCATAAATCCATGCAATAATGTAATACAAAAATTTCATACTTTATTTGAGATTCATTCTAGTTTCTAAGGTAATTCTAATTTTTTTTTTTTTAAAAGAACATTTCAGTGATTACTGGTGAAATCTTTTTAAAATGCTACAAGAAAATATTTAAATGAAATAATGGGAAAATATGCTTAGAAATACCAGCATTGGAGATTCTGTTTTTAGTACCTGAACTCTGAAGCCAAAAATTTATTAGGACATTTTAGCTCAAAGTTGTTTAGAAGATAATTTTTTTCTCTTTAGGGTTGAAATATGCATTTTTTGCATGTTGAAAATGGGGATGGGAACAAACATTCTCCTCAGCTTGAGAAATTAAGGCAAATATTTGGCATGAGGACAAAAACAATGTTGAAGATTAATTGGATCAAATAATTTGAATGCATGCAAGGAAAAAAAAAATTATTAAAAAGTCCTTCATTGTGCTGATTTACTGATTACAAGATATTGTTACAATAAAAGTAGCAGACTGCACAATAAAGAGTTCTGTAACTTACAAGTGACAGTTTTCCGATCACAGACCTGGTAAGTAGTTAGTCTGTGTAAAAGCTGTGGGACTCTAAAGTCACAGTTGCTTAATTCCATTTAAAAATAACATAAAAGAGAATTAAAATGTTTTGGTGTCTGGGGTAAGCTTATTAGTATAGTAAATGGAAATGTGAAGTAGAAGGAGAAAAGGTTTGTGATACTTTCCCCAAGTCATGACTTTTTGCAGCAAGAGAATGGAAAATAGAATATAGAAAATAACATAATCTACAAAAGCGTAGAAAATCTTAATAAATGCTTTCAAGTAACTGCAAGCTAAACCTAGTCAAGATCTTTTGTGACTAAAAAAAGTGTAATTAAATGTCTCATGTATGTGAGTAAAAAAAAAAAATCATGTCGAAATCAAAAGTGAAAATTTTATGTAGTTGGACAGCTATGCAGATTATAGATGTGTGTGATTGAGGGTATATGTATCTAGGTTATACAGTAATAGTTCATCTACTAAAGCTAAAATTTGGTGTCCCTTGACTCAGTTTCCAATTTTTTTTATGTAGGTCTGAAAGTTAAATTGTAACATTCCCCACGGGTTTGCTGTTCATAACTGTTAGCTGTAAAATCTCTGCCATTTCAGCCATGTGCTTAAAAATTCTTAAACGCTAAAGTTTGGAGTTAAAAAACATCAGGATTCTGAATTTCTGTTTCTACATGTTCCAGGAAATTAGATTTTGTTTAAACTGAGGTGCCCACCAAGCAGTGGGGAACGGCAGATTTTCTACACAATTAGGTACTGTAAATACACACAGTGTGTTATATCACACAAACCTAGCACTTCACATCCAAAAGTAGTTTAGATAAACTCATGCAGTACTTCAGTAAACTAAGAAGCCTATATCTTCATTATCTTTGTACCATCCGGTACTAATCTGAGTATTTTAGTAGTATTTCTACTACAGGTTTGGATACAAAATTTAGATGTCGCTATGCCCTGAAACCAGTAAGTATATCCAGGCTTCACATAGCTTTTGATAAAAAGAAATGTAGCCAGAAGAGGTTACACCTATTTAGTCTCATGGTTGTATGATTCACTAAGGAAGAAGTAGCTCCAGCGGGTTCAAACCTTACATCACTTTTCTGATGAAACCACACACATCTATTAACACGTGGCTCCGCGACTGGTGTCGCTGCCACAACTTTGGGTTCTTTGACCACAGGATGGTCTACACGGCACCAGGCTTGCTGGCATCAA
>NW_009260616.1:2071923-2090616 GCF_000687185.1 Egretta garzetta
GTTGGGCTTGTTCAGCCTGGAGAAGAGAAGGCTGCAGGGAGACCTGATTGTGGCCTTTCAGTGCTTAAAGGGAGCCTATAGGAAAGATGGGGACAATCTTTTTAGTAGGGCCAGCTGTGACAAGACAAGGGGTAATGGTTTTAAACTAAACCAGGGTAGGTTTAGACTAGATATAAGGAAGAAATTCTTTGCAATGAGGGTGGTGAAACACTGGAACGGGTTGCCCAGGGAGGTAGTGGAGGCCCCATCCCTGGAAACATTCAAGGCCAGGTTGGATGGGGCTCTGAGCAACCTGATCTAGTTAGCGGTGTCCCTGCTCACTGCAGGGGGGTTGGACTGGATGACCTCTAGGGGTCCCTTCCAACCCAAAACATTCTATGATTCTATGATTCTATGATTGCTGAGGAAGGTAACAGATTTCGTTGCAAGGCAACTCTTGATTATCTTTGAAAAGTCTTGCTGAATGGGGGAGGTTCCTGAGGGCTGGAGGCAAGAAAATATCACTCATCATCAAGAAGGACAAGAGGAAGATTCAACAAACTACAAGCCACTCAGCATCACCTTGGTCACAGAGAATGTGGTAGAGCAAATAACCCCAGAAACCATTTTCAAACACATGAAGGACAAGAAGGTGATTAGGAGTAGTCAGCAAAAGGGAAATAATGCTTTACCAACCTGATTGATAGACATTTATGATGAGCTGATTAGCTTGGTGAATGAGGTGTGTGCAGTGAATGCTGTTTATCCTGGCTAAGGCCCTTGACACTTTCTGCCATAGCATCCTCAAAGACAAACTGACAAATTACAGGATAGATAAGCGGGCAGTGAGACAGGCTAAAAAGCGGCTCAACTGCTGGGCTCAGAAGACTGTCCTCGATCATTGAATATTAGTGGTCTCTACTGGGGCCAATACTATTTAACATCTTCATTAATGACCTGGATAATGGGACAGAGGATACTCTCAGCATGCTTCAGATTATATAAAACTGGGAGGAGTGATTGGTACACCAGATATCCAGGTGGCTTTTAAATATCTCCAGGGATGAAGACTCCACAACCTCTCTGGGAAACACATTCCAGTGTTTGGTCAACCTCACAGTAAAAAAGGGTAATTGCTGTATTCCAGGGATTGATACTGTGGGCAGTACTATTTTGGCTGTGTTGCTATTCACAGGGACCTCAACAGGTTGGAGAAATGGGCTGACAGGAACCTCATGAAATTCAATAAGGAGAAGTGCAATGTTCTGCACCTGGGAAGGATAACCCCATACATCAGTATGGGCTGGAGGCAGACTATCTGGAAAGCGGTTTTACAGGGAAGGCCCTGGGGGTCCTGGTGGACACGAAGTTGAACATAAGCCAGCAATGTGCCCCTCTAGGAAAGATAGCCAAGAGCCTCCTGGACTGCATTAGGAGGAGCATTGCCAGTAGGTCAAGAAAGTTGACCCTTTTTTGGGAACAGGCTGCCCAGAGGGGTTGTGGAGTCTTTATCCTTGGAGATACTCAAAACCCAGCTGGACAAGTCACTGGGCAACCTGCTGTATCTGACCCTGTTTGAGCAGGGCACTTGGACTAGACAATCCCCAGAAAGACCTTCCCAGCTCAACTACTCTTTGAGTCTGTGGTTCTGTGATTCCTAACTGTCAATAGCTTCCTTTAAAAGCAAAGCTGGAGGAAAGTACACAAAAGGTCAGGAAGAAGGCAGAAATGGGTCACTCTCCGTCCTTCATCTTAAAGCTGTTTCATTATACCAAAGGAATGCAGACTAACAGGCCATAGAAAGAGTAAATAAAGGGAATCAGGACTGTGCTGCCTGTCATCCAGTGAAGGTGCCCATCAAGGACAGGAATCACTATGGTTTTGTTAGAAAGAATCTTGAAAAGATATAATACTTAATTTGCTGTGTATTTGCTCTGACACAGTTTAATGGTACATGACAGAAATCTTATCATGATGAGGAATTCCCCAGAGAGTCTAAAATCAGGAAACAGTAAAGGAGCAACTTAAGTACAACATGCAATATGTCTGCAAATTGATAAAACAGAAATTATATGCAGGCTGCTCCAGTTTAAGGTTATACATAAAGTCATTGTTAGGCAGGGAACATAAGAAAACATCTGAACTTCCCTTATGTATGAAATTCAATATTTTAAGAGATTTAAAAATCTGTATACTCCGAAGAGCATGACAGTTATATTTAGAAAGCTTTGTGTGCATTGTATGATCTCTCTTTCTGAGAGAGCGTAATCCTGTATGTAGAACCAAGTGCAGAACAGTAAAGCAGCTAACACCAGATCAATAGAAAACCTGCCAGGAGGGGAAATGGCAGCCGTGCATTTTCTGTGCTAAAATTTAGCACTTTTCCCCTTCATGGCAATGAAGTTAGCTCATCTAAGACATAGCATTCATAAGCCTCAGTTTTCTTTTAGCCGCAATTAATTTTTTGCACTACTGACCTGATTTATTTTCCACACCTCATTTTCACTCCTGGTTTATGTTTTAAAACTACTACATGTCAATAGCTAAAATTAGCACTCTTCAACTGGTGGTGTTGTTATGAGAGACAACACATCTTGGTAATTTATATGTGTTTATAAATTAATCTTAGGAAAACTATAATGCACCAATGCTACTATCTCCTACTATTAATGAAGGCTTTTGATAGGAAACTGCTCTTCACCATTATCAAGAGGATGTATACATTTCGGAGACTGCATAGTCTGCTGGGCAATATCACATGGAGTAACTCAGCAACAGATTCAGAAAAGAAGGCTTTAATAAGCACCCCTACATGCAGGAGAGTGGAAAGAAAAATCTGAAAACAGCATTGTTGGATTTCTGGGAGAATGTCAAAAAACAATGTTCCTTTGTGTGATTATGTAGTCTGCATTTCTCACGACCGTGGTCCAGGGAGCAGGTTCAGTCTTTTCGATTTTCTTGGATTCTTTCTTCTTGTTATATTGCCTGTGGTCAAGACACTAGAACAGTAATGGGTTTTTTGAATGCATTGATATTTTCACGATAGTTTAACATTATATTTTTCTCTGTCTTTTTTTTTTTTTTTTAAATTACTTTTTTTAAGCTTATACGTATAAAGAATGCATGCTTAGCTGGAGGCAATTCCAGCTAAAAATTAGCTCCTTCTGCCTTATTATCCTACTATTTCATGCATCTCTGAAACACCACATTATACTCCGAAAAGCTTCCTAGAGGAGATTTGTTGCCATAAGGCATCAATCAACATATCTTGTGATTAACCTCATACTACAGAATAAAAATATGTCAAAATCTTCTCATGAAAAAGGCTTGAAGTGTACAGCATAGACTTTCAGACATTTACCATGCAAGATTCAATGTATATTTACATTGATCTATTGTCTGTCCTGGCACTCTGAATGGGGAAAAAAACCCCCATGAAAATAAATTTCACTCAATACAATATGACAGACTGTAGTAAGTGTGAAAAACCAAACCACAGTCTCTTGGTGTGCCAATTTCATGCTGCCTAAAGTCACTATTTCAGCATTATATTGCTGTGTTTGGACATGTCTGGGCAGCTTGCTTTCAGAGAATAGGCAAAGTCACAAGGAAGGGAACAGCTTTAGGAGGACAGGACGCTAACTGTAGGCAGGCAGATGACTACATGAAGAAATGTGATGCCTATAAAGCAGCCAACAGAAAAAGAAAAAAACAATTCTCAAAGACCTGAAAAAATCATGCATGGAAGAGAAAATGAACAAGAAGTAGATTAGGACAGTGTTGTATATCATTTTCCAGAGCCTCAGGATAAATGAGGTAATCCTTTTGATGCTAAATACATGTAATTTGCAAAAAACCAGAATAACACTCTTAAAGCACTTTTAGACATTTTTTGAGTATCAGATGAAATATATGGCAGCTATAGTTAGGTGCCCTTTAAATTGTCCATTTCCAATAAATATTTAATTTACTTGGACAGCTTTGATAAGGCCTCACAGGAAAATATGAAGAAAACTTGACAGACCTGGGGTGAAAGATAAATGCTAGTGTAGTTTAAAACAGGGTGAGAGACAGAAAAAGAAGCCAATAGTGGGGAAAGTGCACTCTTAAGTTAAACCTGAAGGAGTCACATAGTGAATTCCTGCAGACTGTGGCTACAGTCATTGCTGCTCGCTGCATTTGTGGATCATGGGGCTCACCAACAGTCAGCCAGTTCGCTAGTGATACCTTTGTTTCCTACTGGCTTCTTCTTTTGTGAAAGACTTCGATGGGTGTTTTCCTCAGGCAATGCTTCTGTTTTGCTCTGTTGCCTATGTCTGATATTTGGCCTTTCTTTGTCAGATGGCATTCCAATTTGCTTTTGATTTAATTGGTATTTTAGTTTTACATCTGGAATGCCTCTTTCTATGTAGCTGTGCCAAAACCAAATTTGTACTACAGAAGCAACTGAACAAAGTCCCTCTTCTGATATCAGAAGCAATAAATACTTCTGAAGTGATGGACATTGTACTACTTTACAGCCCAAAGAAAATAATAATGACTTCACTGATTCAGATGGGAGATTTGTCCAGCCCACATTCTTACCTTCGTAAGTGGGTAGTAGCAGATAGGGACAGAGCAAAGAGCTTAAGAACAAGGCATGTTTGTGGTGCTGCTTCTCCAGTATACTCTTTAATGATTCACAAAGTAATGATTTTTACTGAAAGTAATATATTGAAGTATTTAATACACATTGATGATTCTTTTTTTCTTTTAGTTTGCTCAATTGCAGAGCTAAAGCTCATGTAAATACTTTCATTTATGTTAACTATATCATCTGGGACTGACAGATTCATTATGAACCTGAGATAATTGTTGTTGCCTGGAACTTGAATTTTGGCTAGTTCTAAGTCTACGCAGAACTCTATCAGTGAGCTAGAGGCTTTCAAATAGGAATGCAGTGTGTATTAAAGCACTCTTTGAAGTTCAGGAGTGACAACCCTGGCTTTCAACAAGTCTCAGGCACAGCTGCTGGCTTACTGAAGCCATACAGACTCCCAACTTGCAACTTGCCCACATGTGGCAAGATCTCAACTCAAATTACTTGGAGAATATGACATAGACCTGGCTATATCTTGGAGTCAATACCTGGTTCTGTGCCAGGCTTGCAGTCATGCAGTCTATCTATCATTTTCTCTTTGTCTTCACAGGTACCATCCAACTTATTCTGTTTCATATTAACAGCCAGAGATTCAGAAGACCAATTTCTGTATTCTGTACATGTGCACAATCTTTAGCAAAGTAGGGCTAAATATTAAGAGGGAAAGATGCATAAAGCTGTTTCTCACCTTGAAAAAGTGTATTTCTTTTTCCATCAAATATATATTTAAATGCAAACAGGTATCTCCAGTGCAACCAGAAGTTCATCAGGGTAAGTTATAGAGCACAAGCAGATCCCAGGAGACAGATACACTCTGCTCCTACATGTTTCTGCTTTAGATTCACGTATTCATACAAAGTACATAACATGCCATTGTAATCAACTTGCTAAGTAAAGCTACAAAAAGATGGAAATAGGGTTCAGTATATGTCTCCAAAACCCTAGCGCTCAGAGAAGACACTGCACTGATTATCACGGTGACATATTTAATATCTTCAGATAGAATCATAGAGTTGTTTAGGTTGGAGAAGACCTTTAGGATCATCAAGTCCAACCGTAAACCTAACACTGCCAAGTCCACCACTAAACCATGGCCCTAAGCACCTTGTCTATGCATCTTTTAAATACCTCCAGGGATGGGGACTCAACCACTTCCCTGAGCAGCCCATTCCAATGTTTGAGAACCCTTTCAGTGAAGAAATTTTTCCTGATGTCCAATTTAAACCTCCCCTTGTGCAACTTGAGCATGTTTTCTCTTGTCCTATCACTTGTTACTTGGGAGAAAATAGTGCATATGTTATGATTTGAGTATTAGTTTTCAAGATTATTAACAGTTTTAAGTTTTGTCCATACAATTTATGTATCTGTTATTAACAGGCTATAAAAATTCTCTACCTATTGAAGGGTTTCATAGCAGGCACTTGAACCAAAGGCTCCCAAATCAATCGGTTTGTTTGACTTGACCACACAGATCTGTGCTTTTGTCCGTATGTGTATACAGTTTTTCAAAACCAAAAATCAAATTCAAGTTCTTTTCCCCAAACATGAATTTCATATGAAATCTTTATCAAAACTGCAAATATGATAGTGTTAAAAAGACATTTATTGATCACCTGTCTACAATAGTTTTGTGATCTTTTCTTCTTACAGACTCATCCTTTTTTTCCTACTGACACATAAAAGTATAAAGCAGTGTTCTGTCCCATGAATACCACTAAATAAGAGTGCTGATGAGTGACTCATATAGTTGCCACATTTTTTTCCATTTTCTTTCTACATTCTAAACAACCGAAATTTTCTTACCTAGTTTTAGTCACAAGCAGTCTCCCCTCCGTCAAACTCTCCTTGCAGAAAACTGTGAAGGAACGATTCAGTTGCACTAGTTAGAGGGGATGAGATACATTAACAGAATTTGATGTAATCCATGTATTGAAAGTATTGCACAAAATGGACTTCCAGCTCTCTGGAGAGTATTCTGCACGTATAGTGACCTGCGAGTGAGAGAGAATCAAGGTTTCAAGACCAACAGACATTATTCCAAAACCTTCTGTTGATTTCTCTGGCCACGAAATCCTGACAAGCAAAAAATTTTCAGCCATGGGCTGCAGCCATGTCAGAAGCTTTGCAGTAACTGATATATGTTACATGGGGGGAAGGAATGAATGTGGCTTCCTGTACTTGTCCATCGTAAGTGACGTGAATCACTAAGAAACAAAAATATATGTAGTATCTACATTAGAACTTGTTGAAAAAGAAATGACAGACTTCCAAAGGGAACTTGCAAAGTTTCAAACAATTTTCATTTCATGATTTTGGAGAACACTTTAAAGGCAGCAATTATCCAAAAAGGGGTTAAAATTTGGTTTCAGGTTATAATAATGATCTTGTTTCTCACTTTTTCGCTACATTTCTCCATGACCCTTTGTGCCCTCCTTTCCCTTTTTCTTGTGGGATATTTTTAATATATAGTTGAATTTTATCAGGGAATGTAAGTATGTTCTGTAAGCCTTATACATTCAAAGAATACATGTATATAAAAGAAAATAAAAATTCTCAAGGACTTCCAGCCTGAGAAACATATGCATTCAGTGTTTCTGGATGCTTTTGAACTACGTGCAAATTTTTGATCAACTTACTGACAAATCATTAATAGTGGAAAGAATTAAAACCATTGAACCAATTGTTTGCTACAGATAGTTCTCCCAGCCCTAGGTACAAAAATAACTGATAAATTAGATAATAGACATAATGCAGACATAGAAATGTACAGTAATTCAGCTGCTGCTTGATTCTATATTATATGTTACAAACTGGAGAGAATTAAATCCGCTTTCTAAGCAACATGGCTTTGATGGAGTTTGTGCATATATGTTGTTTTGCTCTTTCTAATACATTATTATTTTACATTCATTTCATCTACAGATTTTTTTTTCCCTTTGGTGCCAATTTATGTTGCACTCTCATAGTCATTGATACAAATTTTGCTTTTGCCTCTCAAAATCTTTGGTGAATGTCTCATGTAAAGCCTTATGCACCAGTACAGGCTGGGGGCTGACCTGCTGGAAAACAGCTCTGGCGAGAGGGACCTGGGAGTCCTGGTGGATGACAAGCTGACCATGAGCCAGCAGTGTGCCCTTGTTGCCAAGAAGGCCAATGGTATCCTGGGGTGCATTAAAATGAGTGTGGACAGCAGGTTGAGGGAGGTTATCCTCTCCCTCTACTCTGCCCTGGTGAGACCCCACCTGGAGTACTGTGTCCAGTTCTGGGCTCCCCAGTTCAAGAAAGATGAGGAACTCCTAGAAAGAGTCCAGAGGAGAGCAACTAGGATGATAAAGGGACTGGAGCATCTCCCCTACAAGGAAAGGCTGGAGGGAGTTGGGCTTGTTCAGCCTGAGGAAGAGAAGACTGAGAGGGGATCTAATCAACATGTACAAATATCTTAAGGGTGGATGTCATGAGGACGGAGCCAGACTCTTCTCAGTGGTGCTCAGCGACAGGACAAGAGGCAATGGGCACAAACTGAGACATAAGAGGTTTCAGTTGAATATGAGGAAAAACTTCTTTACCCTGAGGGTGACGGAGCACTGGAACAGGCTGCCCAGGGAGGTTGTGGAGTCTCCTTCTCTGGAGATATTCAAAGCCCTCCTGGATGAAGTCCTGTGTAACATGCTCTAGGAGAACCTGCTTTAGCAGGGGAGTTGGACTAGATGATCTCCCGAGGTCCCTTCCAACCCTTGCCATTCTGTGATTCTGTGATTTTGACAACTATTCTATAATATAACATATTTTAAAATCTATTCCCTAAGAAATTAGTAATATTTTTAATTGAATTTAGTAGAAAAATTTCAGTGATTGAAATCCAGTACCTGCCACCTTGCTTTTTTTCATATCATACATAATCTACCTTCTAAATATGTGTCGATTCTGAATTTCCAATTTTAAATGTACATTTGTTACTTCAATGTGAAGAATTTTGAGATTTTTCCAATTATTTTGTATTTGTGAATTGTCCTCCAAGTCACCATGTATCTTTTCCTTGACTGTGTGCTTGAATCTTTTAAAAGGCAGAAATATTAGGATTAAGCTATAATTGTTGACAGCTGTTATGCATATGGGCAGGGCTTTGTATAAATAATAGCTGTTATGCAATGTTTAAGAGAATTGGTCATCTAACTGTTCAGACAGTGTACACAAAAGGAGGTATGGATTAAAAATGAATTTGTTAAGAAGATTTTGTGAACTATTTAGGTATATATGTTGCTGTTTTTTGATAGCCCTAACTTGCATTCACTGAGATGTATGCAATTACTCTTGATTCTGGTTTCAATTAAGGAACTACAAGATAACTCTCTAATTTTTTATTTATTTACATAGTTGGCATCATAACGCACAGGTTATCCAGTCTGCTGCCTATTGAAGTATTCCTCCATCTGATAATGTCTGCAAATACTTGACTGCAATATAAATGAAGCAAATTGTGCATTATAAAGAATAACGAGGATTAAATATAAAAGATAGCATGGGTGTTTGCATCAAACAGGTAGGAAGATGACAGGAATACTTATTCACAAAGTGATAACATCTCATCTCATACAGTTACATTTCTAATGACAATGAAGTGTGTGTTTCATGCAGGTAAAACGGATGAATGGGAGTCAGTGTAATGTCTGGTGCTGAAGAACCTGGGAATGTACTCTCCCTTCTGACACAACTTCTGTGTTTTAACACATCCTTTGCACGTTGATGAAGACTGGTAGAAACAAACTGTCAAAAAATTACCTCCTGCATATGCAAAGGAGCTAGCTTTGCTGTCTCCGGTGTTGTGAAGGAAGGAGTGGGCCAGGCAGTGTGGTTTGGCAGCAAAAACGCTACCTCTGCGGAGGAAAGCTCTTAGGGATTTGGGTAGCACAAACTGGAATTTCCAGGAGACATCTCCTACCCTCACCAGTGGTTTGCCCGCATCTGGTCCCTCTCAGACCTTCTGGGCTTCCTAGAAATTTCCTGGGAAACGGTGTTACTCCACTTTGCTTTCCATGCTCTACTTTCCTTCCAGAGGAAGAAAAGGGAGCAGTGGGAAAGGGACTGGTAGGAAAGGGATGTTGCTGTCCTTGCACGATGAGGAAGTTGGCTGCAACAAAAGCAGGAACTTGGGATGCAAGAAATAGAAGCCAAAGGCTACTCCTTGGTTAGTGTCTGTAAAATCAGCACAGTTCTGTGTCATTTCTGCAACTAAATGAAGGTGAAATTCCCACTAAACTCATCTACACACGGAACTACTGCACCCCTTTGAAAATGCAGTATTACTTTCAGCTTTGTTGTTGCTGTGTGTCTGGCCTTTTTTGATCTTTTTTGCTTCCCCTTCATTGTAAACCTGTCCTCTCTTGACTTCACACAAGTCAAAGAAATCAACAGAGGGCTTTCAGATTTAATTTGAAACATTTCTCATTTTGGGTTTCGTCGTTCAAATCCTCTGATCTGATTTTCTCATCCCTTAAGACTCTTCACAATCTCAAAGGAAAACAGCTCCCAGGCCACAGGACTACATCTATAAATCTTCAAAATCCTGTGTCTAGGGCTGTTTCATCTGTTGTAAACCTGCAGCTTTGCACAGGTGAGTAATCATCTCTGCCCTAACAAAGTTGATAATGTAATTTGAAATGAAATTTGATTCCTCCCTTTTTGGAAGGAGCAATACTGTTTGAAAATGAAATAGCAGGCCATTTGTTTGACGGCTACTCCATTATATTAAAGTCATTTTTCCTGTAGTCATACAAAAAGCAAAATGTATAATAGGGACATCTTTTCCCCAAAAAAGTATCACTTTCTAATTGCACAAGAAAATGGCAAACCTATTTTTTTTTTAAGTGATTTTAGTAAGGAGATTCTTCCTGAGAAATATCTTTCCTGACAAAATGAAATTCTAATGTTGCATTTCATATGAGTCTTAAGGAGACAGTTCCATAGGCTTAAGGGTGACTAGATATTTGATGCTTCAGTTCAAGTTGATATTATACAATACAGACCCTTATAAATAAACTCGTATTCATGGAGCAGTAGTTGAGTGTATGCTGAAACCATGAAAATACATACATCTACCCAAACTGCCTTGAATGTATTTGTTAACTAGTAAGTTTTCACTGCCTTGCCATTAAATGACATCAGGGCAAAGGGTTCAGAAAAAACCATCTTTTTTCTAGTACATGTAGAGACATTGAAGTGTGACAGGAATTGAACGCACTAATCTGCATCTTTGGTTAGTGCAAAGCACTGGTAAGCTGTTGACTGCAGTCTACAAGTGCTTATTTGCCCTGTCTGGGTCGGGTATTCTCCAGCCACACTGCAATCCTCTACAAAAGCCGCTGCAAGAAAATGTTCTGACTCTCTTTGTTTCTGGTTTTGCTAATGAAATTTACTTATAAAGTATTTTAGTGAAGATTACCATCCAGTATAAACTGAATAAACTCCATTGGCATCGGTGGAGTTTTGTAAGTTTATACAAACTAAGGCTGTGGGCCTATATACATGTATGCTGTACTGTTTTCGATTTGCACGATTAACACTCACGGTTTGATTTCCTGAGCTGCAAGACAATATTCAAACACCTTGCAAGTATTCAGCAAGTGTCTTTTTCCTTTATTGTGTGTTTCCTGTATTTTGTTGTAATAATTTCAACAATGGACTTTAAAAAATATTTATTTATTATAAGATAGGCCACTGCCTGAAAGATCCAAGCAACAGATTTATCCCCCTCCTTGTGTTACCATCCTAACAAAAAAGCTATTAAATCAGGCAGAAATCTGATCTCAGTCTGTTTTCAAGCATTGCAGAAATTAGTAAACACATGATATTTCTTTCTGTGACTTTGAAAAAAAATACTAAGGTATATATAAAATGAATTAAGTTTTAGGTTTTTCTTTTCCTCTAAACATATTTGTGCAAATGTTTTGTATGTGAGAAATAATTTATTGCCCTTTCAGTTCCTCCCTCTTGCTATCTCATTTCCTCTAGTTTATTTATTTACCTCCACCATACCTCTCCAAAATACTTAACGATTCAGCTATCTTCTCAAGTTTCTTCTTAAGTCATTTTTCGTTTAGATGAACCAAGTAGGATGTTGAAACAGTACCCTACAGATGTCAGTACCCAAATACAAACAACAAACATGATTCAAATATCAGGCAGAGTGAAGTCTGAATACAAAATTTGCTAAACATTAAACCTGAATAAACATTCAAGTTAATCATGGACAGCCTGTGATTTTGGAAAAGAACCTAAATGATCTGAGTATATTATTTACTCACTGAATCAGTTGCTCAGCATTAGTTACAAAGGCATGCAGATGGCCTCTCTTGCCGTAGCCAGAACACTTCTTTGTGAGATACATGGCCATTCCAACAGCACTGAATGCATGGTTTTGCTTCAGGGAGTATATAACATATTCAATATGCATTCTTAAAATGTATTAATATTAATCACACTCATAGGTACATTGTCAGAAAAGGAGGCTCATTTCATTTTTAAGGATCCTTCAATATATTCTAGAATATGTATTCAGAATTGCTCTACTTATATGATAGAGATGCCCCAAGACATTCAGGCAGGCTTTTGAATATGGTATCATCTGATTAATATTTAAGTTCTAAAGAAAATGGTTAAGGCAGCTGAAAAAATGTGAAATCAAATATAGGGAAACATTTCCTTCCCTGGAGGGCTTTTGACCAATGGAGCTCTGAGCTCCTTCTTATCAAATGTGAATTTACGAGGCTCTTTTAAGGTAGTTTTGCAGCGGGCATTCAGCTGTGTGTGATGTGCAGCTGTTGTAACCAAAAGGAATTTTTTGATTTCATCATATTTTTCTTGCCATTTATAAATAGATTTCATAGTTTTCCTCATTTAAAGAGACTTAATATGATATTGCAAGGGATATAATTTGCAGTAGTATTTAAAATGGTCATGCTAAATGATATTTACAATTTCATAACCTAAATAGTAATGAACAGCTGTTCACCCAAGGAGAAATACAATAAGAACTTGTGCATTTTAGGTATAATAAACAAACCATAGGTCTACAGTTCAATCATCTTGAAATCCAGTCCCTGTGTTCAGCTTCATGATGCAGATTTTACAGTAGGCTATGGAATTTAAGTATGCAATTACTCAATTAGGATTTATCAAAAATGTTTTATGATGATCTTATCTTGAGAAATTTCAGTTCATGGATGCAAACACATACAAATATTTCTAAAAGTTCAGTAGCTGTACTGTTTGCAATCAAAGTCTGTATAAAAGGAATGTTTAATACACTCAAATTTCATCGTAGTTTTGCAAAATCCTATATACAAAAGATGAAATTGCTTTTGTAAATCATTTGATACATTCGTGTCTTTCTTGCACAAATATGTGGAACAGTACTAGTAATTTTTTCATATGAATACGTTCAAAATTTTTCCTCCATTTGTTAGGACTTGAACCTTGGTAAAAGCTCTTCCTTTAAGAGAAATTAGAAATATTCAGAAACCCCCAAAGAATGCTGTGGAAAGATTTTGTAAATTAATATCTTCTATAATTGCTCCTCCTTTTCTAGTTACAGGCTGCCTGGAAATGTATTTCAGTTTTACTTGGATAGATTCCTTACTCATAGTTATACCCTATTCTAAGGAGTTTTTAACTTTCGGTGTTTTAACAGTTATCTTATAAGCATTGGAAATTCTCTACCTTTCAGATGCAGGATAGTCTAGAGGTTGCATAGACGAGGCAAGTTCTTTGGGACAGTGTCTGTCTTTGTAATGGGTTTCTGGAGTGCTTTTGCCATAATGAGGCTGCAAGCTGAAGAAACTGTAGTAATGAATCATCCTCACTAATACAGGGACCTGGATAGGTGGGATGAATCACCCCCTGGAGATGCTTGCCTCACCTCATTAGATGAGGGCTAGAGGAGAGGTGACAGCATAGACCAGACAGCTAAGTTTCAGAATGCTAATGTTAAATGACAAATTTAAGCAATACAGTTTTAAATTTTGAATAAGTGCTCAGAATACTTTCTATTTTCTCTGTCATTGGTTATCTGGAGAATGTTTTTTCTTTCAATAATAAACATTTACTACATAGAAAGTACTCTTCATTAGTTCAGAATTATTCACCTTAAAATAAAAAAAACCTAGTTATTGTTGTCAGAAAGTTTCAGTTTATATTAATCTGTAAAATATTTACATATGAAGTCTTAATGCAACTGACCCCAGACCAACATTTCACTGAGAGGCTTAGGCTCCATCTGTTGCCAAAGGGAAGAGAAAGGCACCTCACAGAGTCAGTTCATCTCATTACAAGAGCAATGGAAGGTTTTTCTTACACCTAATATTTAAATGATTTGAAACCAGGTATTCTGAACCCCACCCTCTCTCAAGGTTAATCAACTCAGCTAAGCTCTCTCTCTTAATTACAGATTATAAAAGAAACCTAGGATAAACAGGACACTTCAAATAATTAAACTAAATACTTAAATCTCATATAGAGTTTATACTTTTATGATCTATTTATCTGATGAAACCCACAGTGGAGACTTTTGGAGAGGTAGAGAACTACACAAGTGTTCCCATGCATCCACCCATCTTTCTGCAGGTACAGTTTGTTATGTTTGGTACTGGGACACATACATGACAGCTTCTTTTTCCAGGAACTGCTCTTTAGGGTAGTTGTTTTGCAGGGTGCCATTATTCACACAGATTTTTGATAGGAGATAATGTGTCTTAGTCTTTGGAAACCCATAGGAAAATAGTTGAATGAAATTGCTGTAGTAAGTACCATATAAATAAATGTGTAGTGACTGACATATGTATTTGCATGTTGTTGCCTGAGTAATTTATTTGCAAATGCGGAAAGCATGTGGTAAAATAATCTTTCTGCAAAAGATGACCACATGAATTAGCAAAGGGCAATGCATTAAATATAAATATAAACAAATCCTAAATTTCTTCCTTTAGTCTGATTCCTTCTCCTTGCCTTTTGGCCTACACAGAACCCTACAGGACTGATATAAAAATCCTTCCCTCATGCAAAGACCTCTTGAATCAGACTTGCATACTCAGCAGAGAGATGTCCTTGAAAGGTGATTCAGATGGTTATAATACAGTATACTCTGTATTATATTATTCGAATAATTATTATTATATTATTCAAATACTCTTTCTATTACCTGCATAGTCAACCCCTTAAAGCAGTGCTCTAACCAGTGGACAGCAAATTAAAACTGTCAGAAAACAGGAGGTGTAAGAGTATTCCTGAATAGATTTGTGCCTGGCTACAGGACAGTGGAATTTAGAGAACCGAGCCCACGTAAGTTCCCCTGAGATCACATAGCACTTGCTTCTGGGCTCAGTATCGAATGCCTGTTACTTATATATACTTCCCACTGGCTCTTTAATGGAAAGTGTATGATAAATGATGATTGCTTCGGAACATGGTTTAGTGGTGGGATGGCAGTGTTAGCTTAACGGTTGGACTTGATGATCTTAAAGGCCTTTTCCAACCTAAACGATTCTATGTAAACTTTCAAGCAATGAACAGGAACCAAACCTTAGTCCATTTCAAACATCCTAATAACCAGTCATGTTTCATACAAGGTCATCCTTCCTGCAACAAAAAAAGAAAACAGATTTTTAAGAATTATTCCAACATTGACTTTAGCAGATATGTCCCAAACTCTTGTAGGATTGAATATACGCCCTTCATATATGCTAACAGGGTATGAGGTAGAGCCTATGCAGGTATAAATGAGTGTTCAGCTAACATGAGTTTTAACACTTCAAAGGTTAAAACCAGTAGAGAAGTAATTTACAAATTAGTACAGTTCCAGTGAAGGCATTGGAAAGGCGCTGAGTTACATCACTCCAGGTTTTGGCCTTGATTGCTTGAAAAGATTGTTGTTATTGTAATCCATATAAAATGGAAATTTGACTCAGCCGTGAAGTATGGTATTAACAATTCCAAACATCTACTCTTAGTAAATGTATAATTTTTCTTAATGCTTTTAGAGAAAGGAGACAAAAGTATATGCCTATTATAGCAGGAAAGAAGCTGGCTAGAGAGCACAACAGTGGTGAAAAATTCAGTGCTGATCACATGTTGCAGCAACTTAATGCACTTCTTTTACTGCTTTGATTATTCTAAATACAAGGTATTTTAGCTAATTCTCCAAGATTTAGATTATGAAAGGACAGAATCTGACCAATTTAAGGAATGTTAAATTTGCAAATGGATACATTTTATGCCTCCTTAACAGCTTTAAACCTTTCATTTTCCTTTCAGCTATAAATATTCTATAATGGCAAAAGAAGAATATAAAGTAAACTCAAATTCACTAACCCAACCTTTTTTATGAGTAACACTTTCTTTTAATGGTACATTTAGTTAGTACTGAATTACAGAGGAGTTCCAACAGAAGTACATATGACATCTGCATTAATATCAAATTAATCCTTTATGATCGATGCTATTGTCACGAAAACTAGAGAAATGAATTAAGTCACTTAAAATAAAGTGTTTCTTCCTTTATGCAGCTTTTAAATCCTATTTGGGTATTAATTACTCCTTTTCTTGGATTCAGAAGATCCATTTGTTTCCATTCAACTGCATGCCTTGAAGAGGAACTTGAACTGCAGGGTACTCTGATGATAGGGAACACATTACATGGTGGTCAGCAAAAATCAGAAGTTACCCATTATTAGCCACTATTAGACCTAGTGAAACACAGTAAAAATGGTAATGGATACTTTTCAAAACTAGAAAAGAGTTTTCATTATGCACTTCTCAAAATTAACACCTAATAGCCAAAGATAATTAATTGATGATCCAGTCTTTTTATTGATATTACTTGTCTTGTTGTCAGATCTTGGAGCAGATAGAAAGACTAACTTACTATGGCAACAACTGCAGAATGTATCATTTTAGCTCTGAAACCTAAAGCTTTCAAACTGAGGTAACAGTCATACACGTCTTGGGGAGTGGGGCCACACATCAGAGGGGCAGAAGTAGTCTGTAAAGAGCCATGAAGCTGACTGTCTCTCTAAGAATGTCTAGCATGCTTTTGACATTGCTACTCCACAGAATTCAGGTAATACAGATCACCAAAATACAGTGAACAATAGCAGCAGTATAAACCAAAGGCTCCAAGTCAAAGATCCACCCCAGAGTAAAAGAGACAGCCTACAGAACTGCTTCAGAGAGCAAGAAATGTCCATTGATCTAAACTCCCCCTTGTCTTCGGGAGCTGAGGCTAACTAATATGACTTGTATCCAAAGAAATTTTTATGTTCTTAATTTATTTTATTAACTTGTTGTGACTGTTATTACAGATGGCCAGAGGACAAGCACTGAGTACCACATCAGTCGTCAAGGTATCAGCATGTGATTTTGCATTCGAATGAAGATGCAAAATATTTTTTGCTGTTGCTGGGCGCTTGTTTTGAGCTTTTCTTTTCTTCCCCTTTTTAAAAAAGCAATCATGCTGAAATGGGTAACTTCAGAAATAAATTTACATCTCTACGTAAGAGAAAGCTTTTAGATCACGGTTTCTCTAATTACGGGTGTATTTTTGTTATCAGTGGAGGCATCAGCTTGGGCCTTGGCACAACTCTCTTGAAGTTGTTACCATGCTTCAAAGAGTTTGGGGAGTAGAGTCTCCTAATTCAACAGTTAAGACCTTTAAATGTAGGTGTACCTCAGGTCAGTACTCATATAATCAGGTATGGAATCTGTGAAAAAAAGAGTCCAGTATCAAATCCTACTGAGGGAGGGTTTAGTAAAACTTGAAGAACCTCTGTGAAGCGTTTCAGCAGTTAACTATTAACAGCGTTTCAGTAAAATGGATTTTCAGCTGTGAAGTGTTTCAACACTGACTTATTTCAATCAATATTAAAATATTGTTAAAGTGTTTCAGGCAGATATACTTATTATGTAATATTTGCATTTGATTTTCATGAAAGAGAATATAAAATAGCAGACCATAATGCCAGGGTATGCCAAGTCTGACAGTGAGAAAAGGGTAATTGGTAGATCCCTATAATACAGGTGCAGTCTTTGATAAATACATATAGAACTTATGGTCTTAATGAAGTTATGATATTCCACTCTTTAGGCTAGAGGGATTATTATGAAATTATTATGAATAATTTTCTTTTTCTCTTAACAAACTGCTAATAACACGGATGTTTCTAAAGTTTCCCCTTATATTAATATAAACTCCAGTGAATGTAAAAACAGCTCTGTAAAGTACATTAATAGATTTCTAGCATAGCTGAGCAATCTATTTTATTAAATTGTTTTAGGGATACATTTAAACCCGACTCTTACGAGTTAGAATGGTGAGTGTCATTCCAGGGTTTCTTAAACCCATCTAACCAAACTGGTTTTGTGGGAGAAAATTGTATTTCTTTGGTTCATTTCTCCAGAAGATGTTTCTGGGAATCATCTGTTTCTTCAGATGTCCAGGAATACCAAAATCATCCAAAGGCTCCTGAAGTTGATCATTACTGAGTCTTTCCTTGGAGAAATAGTAACTTCATCACAGATTATAGTTTAAACTCAATTTTCCACAACATGATAGTTTATAAAATTATAGTATGTGTTATAACATTTGGTGTTGATTCACGCTCAGCCTGAGGCAGCAAGTCTGCTGCCTTACAGGAGAAAATTATGTTTCCTTGAATGAGAAGGGTAGATGACAACCGTAAAAGCAGGCACTAGACTTTGATTTCAAAAAAATTATTTGCTGTTATCTAAGTATTCTGCAGATCATGAAGCCACAGGACTATTAGGTGACTCAATATTCTATAGTACCTTCGTACAGAGCAGTAACAACATCATGTTATTTGCTGCAGTATGTGCACAAACAATAAATACTGGATTACATACTGGTCTGATACACACCAATATCATTCCAGAATAGCAGTTCAAATCAGTGAAGCAATTTCCCTGGAATTAATCAGGTTGAATCCATTTGTGAGGGCAGAGAATTCAGCTCTACCATGGCCTTCTTCAGTGTCTTTTCAGCTCCAGAGTTCTGTTAACGATTATGTAGA
>NW_009260616.1:2090635-2206621 GCF_000687185.1 Egretta garzetta
GGGAAAGAGGACATAAAAGGAAAGTACAAACATGAGATTAAGCCTTAAATAAGCCTGAAGAGTGGCTAAGGTTACTTTGGCTTTATCAAGTACACAGACTTAAAAGTGTTTAGGAAACTAACAATGCTTTTTGTATGCATGCTGCTGTGTGAGAAAGAATGTGGTATGGAAATGTTCAAGTTTCTTTCAATCATCTTGTCTTTTTCTCTGGCTGAGCAATTGAAGGTCTAAAATGCACATCACACAACTTCTAAAATAGGGGATATGAATCTCATCCTAAGACTTAAGTTAAAATATGAATGTCTGAAAGAACTAAGGCTAGTTATAGGAATTCATTCCAAATTTAACATCCAGAGAAGGATTCATCCTGTGCTAATGTGAAGAAATCCCTTCAGATGCTCCAGAGTATCAGCGACATGCCAAAAGGCTGACAGATATGACCTGGGATCTGTGAAAGACTCACACTGCTGTAAAGAATCAGCTGAGAAGGAAGGAAAATATCCCAGGGCATCTAAACTGGTATTAATTAACTATATATATGTAATTCAAACCTTAACCTCTGTGAAGTGAGTTTTAGATATTTGATGTTTTTAAACAGAGATAATTTTTATTTGATTTTTGACATGGCAATGTTCAAAGAAGGTTTGGCTTTACTGAAATCAACTTAGTCCCATGACAAGGTAATATTCTTGAGTAATTATTTCTAGGGCATAAAAGAAGGTGATACTACAATGCTTTCTAAGTAGCTAAAGGCTACATTTCACTTTGCATATTAGATTCAAAAACATATTTGAGAAAGCTCAGATTATCTAAAAAACCCACACTTGCTTTGTTTTGAAATTTTGCTTAGAAGCTTTATAAATATAAGCTGTCTGGCAACTTGGGCAGAAATCTCCTAGGAACAATCCAGAAATCTCAATGTCATAAACTTTAATTCCTACAGTGATTCTGAACTCTGTTCCCTAATCTGAATTTAACCTTGTGGATTTGAGCACTGCCTTTTTAGTTCTTATCTAGATTGTGAAGCAACATTACTCTGTCTACATAGCCTATTTGAACATTTGTATTTTACACCACTGTTTTCACTGTTAAGTATGAATCTGAATAATGCATGACATAATATTACGGGACGGGCAATTTAAATTGAGTTAGCACTACATATCTTCATATTTTGAATCTCCAGACTTGTGTATGCTTGATTACTCAGACTAAATGTTACACTAATGTTCCTTTATTTCCATTTAATATTAAAGAGTATGTCCTCCAAATCCTGTAATGGTGTCTTTATAGCCAAAGTAAAACTGGAAAACATTGTACAGTATATTAATGCAAATATAAATAGATACATTGGAAATATGTACTGATTAAATTCTGTATGTTGAAAATAACTCTATCAGAGCAGTAGGTACCTCTCTGCATGTTCAAATAATATCTTCGGATTAAATGTTTGATGTAGAAAGCTTAGATAGTAAAAAATGGCAATTAATATGATCAAGGAAAATTAGCATTAAGAAGTATCTCAGTCTGAACATTTTTCATTTCTTCCCAGACAGATGGGAAACTCATGTTTTTTGGACTCAAAAACTGATTTCTTATAAACTCTTGGGGAAAACTTAGAATATTCTTTGAATATATGTAAACCTTTATAGTCTAGGTCCAAGGTCTATTTTAGGACTCTTTCAGGACTTTTCAGTGTTGAGAATAAGCATAGATTTTCTTTGAATTTCTTTTTCTTTTTGCATTTGTTACAGGCTCTCTTAGCAGTCAGTGATTGTGATACAAAATCTTCTCTGAAGAATTAAAAAAAATTATAAAGCAATGGATGGATTTTACTAACCACAGAGAAAGAAGTATATGTAGCTGAACACATTCTAATCATCCTTTTGAAAATTAAATCTATCAG
Source organism: Egretta garzetta (assembly GCF_000687185.1). Lineage (NCBI taxonomy): Eukaryota > Metazoa > Chordata > Aves > Pelecaniformes > Ardeidae > Egretta > Egretta garzetta. The sequence goes on from NW_009260616.1 coordinate 2,092,539, forward strand.
CTGAAGGTCATAGTTTTGGTTTTTTTCTCCCTGGAGAAGAGAAAGCTTGTTGGGGGACAGTACGGTGGGCTACGAAGAGGACAGAGGTTCTCTGTTCACAAGTAGCCACATGGAGAAGACAAGGAGCAACAGTTATGAGCTGCACCAGGAGATGTTTCATCCTGATATAAGAAATAAATGTTTTACAGTAAGATCATTCACTGAACAACCTCCCCAGGGATGCCATAGAATCCCCATCACTGGAGGTTTTCAAGGTTTAATTGGACATGGTACTAAATACTCTCATCTAGGCTCCCTTCCCCATGAAAGGCTGGACCAGTTGATCTTTTGAGGTCCCATCCAACCTGGGCTGTTCTATGGTTCTATGATTCTCTGAATTGACATCATCAGAAAGCATTTTGAATCAAGAAAAATGAACTTTGATGGGAAAAGTAGTAGAGAAACACTAGCAAAGTCCTGGGGAGAAAGAGGCTGTCTTGTGAGAAGATTAAAATATCTTGGATTATCTAGCATAGAAAGGGGCCTAAATGAGAGATAACTGCTGTTCTTTAACAAAACAGAGGGTAACTACTGGTGATGTTTAAGTAACCAGATAATTGTGGTGCAAAATCAAATGAACATAAACTATCTATCTTGGAAACATTTAAGCTAAAAGCTTTAAGATGATTTTAACCATAGAATGAATGGCGATCTTCATGTTCCAGTAACAACTAGAACATTTACAAGCAAATTGTAATGCAGTAAAGGAATAGTTAAGGTTATAGTGAGAAAATCTATTGTTAGAGGTCAAGTTAATGCAGGCATTATAACTCGATCCTCATAACTATGTAAGTAAATAAAACAAGCAAACCCTCAAAATTCCAACATAAAATTTGCTTTGCCCCCTGCTTCTAGCTTTTAGTTTATGAAAACAATGTCCAGGAATCTTCCCCACCCCCCCCCTTTTTTTTTTCTAGGACTTGTTATTTTTACTCTCAGGTCATCGTGAGTGCCCAGGGCCCCACAGGGGAGCAAAGCGCCTCTTTGGGCTGCTCACACAGTAAAGGGGTGCATTTCCACACTCAGTGCTGCTCCACAACCATTCACTTTCTGGATGGAGGCTGAGTGATGCGTATCCAGCCCAGCTCTGCCTGTAAACGTCCTGAGGGCCGGCGCTTCACAGAGACATCTGGGGAGAGGAATGGTAGAGCCTAGGACATGCGATGGAGCTGCCTCTGAGAGGGAAGTCAGGGAAGAGCCAACACTTCTCCTTTCTTCAGGAATCACCTTACGCTGTTCCTCAACCAGGAAAATACTTGTCCTTTAATAAAAGCTGGTTACCTGATGTCATTACAGCCTGTTGTAACCTTGGGAGTCAAGAAAAGAAAAAGCCTTCAAGCGCAGAAGGGTCTTGGTGCCAGAAAAATTCATTAAAGAAACTCTCAGGATATGACGAGGTTCCCATTTTAAAATGCCAAAAAACAATGCAGACAGTTTGAATGTTAACCTGCAGATAAAAGATTCTCTTTTTATATTCCCGATGATGCAAGTTTTGACCTTCCACTCATCATTCCAGATTTCACAATAGTTGAGAACAGAGCCTCCAGGGCTAGGAGGGGGAGAGAATAAGAAGCATGCAGAGGAAAGCAAATCTTTCATTGCATGTGAGGGAGGAAAGAAAATGCTTCCTTTTACAGAAGTTACATTTCAATACAATATTTTTGTGTTTCTATTACAAACTTGAGTTTAGGTTCACCTTCTGCTGAAATGGCAACTCCGAATATTATCAGGGAATAAAAGAAAGTGATTTTAATCTAAATTCTGCCTGAACAAAGCTCTTTTCATTACAAGCCCAGAAACCAAGCACAACATATCTACAATGTTTGATTAAGATCCACTGAGAATTAAGTATAAACTTACGAGCATAAGTTTCCTGATGCAGTGCTGCTGCTAGGATATTGAATGCTGATCTTTTCCTTTGTGTCTTTTCCTGAAAAGGCTTCTGTCTCTCAGGTATTCTACATTAAAAAATAAATTCTTTTTCATGTAAAAAACCTGAATCCACCACAAGAAATTCTGCTGAAATAACTTACTGCTGTATATTTGAAAGAAAAAGCCATTGAGAGAGGAATGGTATACAGGTAATCTAGAATACTAGGAGTGACAGAGAGTCAGTCAACATTTAAAGCCTTTGCAGATGGAAAACTAGTGGAAGTATGAGTAAGGTGCTTATGACTATTGTAAGATTCACAGAGACGAGCAGGGAACATGAGCATGAACAGAGATGTGAAACTGAACCAATGTGAAACTCTACTTGGTTTTTTTAAATATTTTTTTTATTATTATTTCACAGTTAAAAAGAAAAATGTCAAATTATGTTGGCAACCAATAACAAGTAAAATTGCATGCTTGGCTTAGGGAAACTAAAACCGTAGAATGACATATTACAAGGAGATACTTTGGTAGTAAGAGGTGGGGGCATCTTAGGGAGATTGTTTTGGTTTTCGTCAGCTCATATCTGTTTTCAAATCTAATACCTCTCTGTATCTGTGGAGACAGTGGGAAGTACTGCAGCAAGAAACCATAACAGCTAGTTCTCATCAATATTTAAGGACCTATTGCATCATTTCTGTTGTGTACAACATCCCTAACATATGTGCAATAGGGGGCTTTAACAGCAGCGAGACCAAGCTATCTAGTCTTTAGCACATGCATATATGTGCATGCCATTTGCACATTTAAAGGCCATTTGCTTAGGGTTTGTTTCAGTTTTTTTCCCTTCAGTTTTTCAGTCATAAATTAGAATGTCATAATTAATTACATCCATTTTAAACAGCCAGTATTCTTTCATCACTATCAGTCAATATGAGAGAGAGGTGGCCAGTACATAGAAGTAAACATTGCTTGTTCAAATTTGAGATTCAAATGCCCAGAAGGCTGAATTCTGAACTCAAAAACTCTGAAAAGAGGTCTTTTTTACACATAATACTAGTAATAGAGGGTTTGGGTTTATTTTTCCTTTTTAAATTACTGCTTGGAAATTTAACTTATTCCTAGTACTTAATAAACCATACACACTTGGTGCAGGCAGCAGGACATGGGTATATAGTCAATTCCTTGTTCTAGCTTTATTTTTTCCTCGAGCGGCTGAAAGAACAAGTGCTAGTCTCCTAGCACAGGTTTATAGAAGGAGCAATGTAACTCAGACAACCCTAAATTTGCTTTGAGGGAAAATTATAAATTCATAAGATTCATTACATTGGAAAAACCCCCACAGTTTTGTGGGGATTTGGGGTTTCCTCATAGACAGCAGCACTGTTTGAATTTTACATGATAATAGCTGTTTAAAGATTTATAAATTATTCAGTCAAGATTCTTATCTCCTGGTTTTTTAAATGAGACAAATATCTGGTTCAGTTAGACGTGATGTTACAGTTTGCCAAAATTCTATTTAACATTAATTTGTAAAGGTTAAATGAACTGTCAAAAAACGCTTAGTCAGAGATGTCTTGTAGAAAGTAATTTGCAGAGATCATGTTTAAGAAAGCATTAATTCCTATCGCAACATCCAGTATAAAGTAACTTCATTCTCTTACTGCTACTTTAAAAAAACTTCTCTGGATGTGGAACAAAACAATGCATAATAAGATAAAAGGTCCTACAAGCTTCTCACAGTTTCTATTGCCGTGCTCATTAAAGCAGTCATCTGTCTTTACCTGATTAAAGCAGCTGCTTCTGCACTCTAGGTGACTTTTGGCTTGTAAAACACCTGTAAACAAATCTGTCAGACACAGACACCGAGTCAGAGAGGTTACGAAGCTTCCAATTTTTAAACTAACAGGGGCTTAAATGGTCCTGGCTACATTCACAACAGAACATCTTAAGGCCACAGCCATAAAATCATTGCACTTGCAGAGATGGAGAGCAACCCAGATGTAGACAACCTTTGGCTGCGGGACTTAGCACGTGGCCGTGTCGTTTCTTGCAGCCTTGCACTTCCCTCTTCCTTTTTCTGATCCAGCACAGAAGACCCTCTTCCAAGGATTGTTTGCGCACACAGTGACATCTCTTTGCTCTAAAACTAATTGAAATTGGCTCTAAGACCATTATAAATTTGACCCTTACAGCCTAACCACCAAATCAAGGCTGTGATAATTCTCTGTGTCCCTAAAACAAAATTCCACAAGGTTGGATGGATGTACCTTTTCTCCAGGCTTGGCAGAAACGTGCAGTATGTGAACAACTCTGTTTGATGACCAATAAATTTAATACCTATAAACTGCTTCACTCAACTGGTCATAGGAAAAAAAACACCAAACCTAATAAAAAAAAAAAACCAAAACCAACAAATAGAATCAAAATTACATCATACTTTAACTCTGCTCTAATATTTACATATTTTCTGTGCTTGCTGTGCCCTTTAAAGCTTTTCTAACCATTACTGTGCCTCTAGATACAGTAGAAATCTCCTAGATTAATTAAGATGGTTCTTATCAGTAATTACAGTGATGGCCAGCTAGCCAAAATACTAATCTCCCAACGTGCGACTTAAGCTTTGTATCTGAAATCAATCATATTGGCAAACAGCCTGAAATATTATACATACTGCAACCTAGCATTAAATATCCTCTCACATCTAGCTTCTGCGTTTGGTTCCTAGGACTCGCTCTGTCATGTTCAGTAGTATTTCACTCAGTATTTCCACAGAATATATGGTGTAGTTGTGCATGTACCACTTGAAACAAGTCTGTATTTAGGCCCTGTAGTATCTCTCATAACACAAGCAGTATGGTATTTTTAGAGTGTTAACCATATGGGCTGTTCATTGCATCAACAGAGGACTATACAACATGTTATTGCTCCAGCAAAGATGACTTGAACTTAGATTTCATGCAAAGGAAAGGCAGTCAATCTAATGCTAATACTCATGTTCAAGCTGCATACCTTACGTTAACACTATCTTGCTCTTTTTCACTTCATTGCTTCATATGCAATTGTGCCTGTGGCTGGAGAAGTTTTAATCTAGTCCTATTTTCACAGTGGGATTTAGCTTCTCTGGATAAAGGCAACTCAACTTGATGAACTGTATTGGTGTGTGGAACACAGCGGGTTGTGTGTGTGTGTGTGTATTGTGTTTTGTTTCTTCATTTTTTCAGCAATAAAAAAAAAAATGGCAATGACTGTTCAGTGTGATCTGTTCTAGTTTGCTTTAATTTCCTTTGCTTTAATTTCCTAATAGCTGTGTTCATAGGAGAAATCTCCACCCGGACGTACACAGAGTGGAAAAATCCCAGAGGTACTTTTTGGATTCTACAGGGATTCAGAAAATTGCAATTACTCAAAGCATTGCTTCTGAAGCTCTCGTGTGGAAAGAATCACGGGGCTTGCTGAATTTCACAGCAGAACCTGCTGTCTCAGCAACAATTACTGTAGATGCGCTTACAAACTGACACCAGTGATAATGTCAGTGTGCAGCTGGGATCTTAAATGGAACCTGCTGCTCCACACCAGCTAATTCAAGCGGATTCATGGGCAGGGAAAAAGCAGGCAGAGGGGCAGAGAAGATATGACTGTATGTGTGTGTGTGTGTGTGCATTTATATGTAGTTTGCATTCAGAAAAGCAAAAGGAAAAAAAAAAACCAAAAACCAGAGTCACGCATTTAGAAAAGAAATGCAGAAAAAGGTGAAGGGGGTGAGAGGATACCACCTGCCACTCAGCAGGGGATTCGGGACATCGGGAAAGCAGCGCGATGCCAGCAGGTGAATGGGGCAGCAGGAGCCTGGCAGCTGGCAAAAAAAAACCAGGCTGGATACCTGGCAGCCACTCCGGGGTTGGCTTGTCCAGAGAGCTCGCTGCACAGAGCCGTGAAAATGCTGCTTGCTTTTTCTCTCTTGCCTTAGGATCACTTGCATAGTTTACTAGGAAAGGTGAAACTCAGCTTCTTCAAAGTGCCTTTGGTGGGGAAGGGGAAACCTGTGTCACAGTCTAATAGGTTTTCCTACAGTCATTCTCAACATGATCTTTAGAAGCAAACGTACATCATGGTCATTAGTGCTAAAGATCTGTCTCAGATTCAGCATCTCTTCAGCAATACCGGAATGGAATTTCCTTACTCACATTGGTCAGTCATTAAACAATTCTGGTTTTAAGTATCACAGTCTATATTTAGGTCTCCAGGCAAGGAAAGCTAACACATTACCCAGTGTAAAACTAGCCACAGCAGTAATAACATTGCAAACATCCTCCAGTGAGCACTACAGCAATGAGATCATTTTTCTAATCTCCAGAGGTAAAAATAGAGATTATGGAGGAGCTGATGGCATTCTTTATAGCTCCGTGTACTTTAAGGCGCTACACTGACTGGCACTATCCAGAAATTGGCTTTGTGTGTCCACCCTGTCCCTGATGAGCCCTGCAGACCATGGCAGCCAGAGAAAACCAACAAGTACTATTGCTGCAGTATCAAACCCCCCATTGTGAAGGGGACTAACTGGAACCAATATGCAAATCAAAGAGTTTTTAAGATTTGAGGTTGCACAGCTCATTAAGCTCTTTTAATGAAAATTATTTTTTTCTATGTGTTTTACAGATGGCAGTTCTTCCCCAAAGAGTTAACTATACAGCTGACCCATTCAATTAAAAAATCTTTCACCTATTTGAGTCATCTGGGGTAAAGCTTGATGTAGATGAAATTAAATCAGAGTTCTTTCTTTGGAGAGAACAGACAAAATCTCTATACTGATTAGAATGTGGTTTTGTGTTTTTATTCTTTTTCCTCTTTTCATTGCTGCTACATCACTCTCTATAGAGTGTATTTGCCGCAGGAGTAACCTCATTGCTCCCTGGCAATAACATGCTGCAGGGACTAGCACGTTCCTTGGGTGTGTAAGCAGATGGATATTATACAGGAAGCAAGAAGTGGCGCTACCTCTGACCATTACATTGATGGAATTCCACGGCTAGGTCTGCTGTTTGCATTTTAAAGAAAGATTTTTCAAATAAATAATTAAAAAAAAGATTTGTGACTATAATCCAGTCCAGTGCTTTAATGGAAATATATCAAGTCTCAAGAGGAAGAAAACTGAGGGCAAATCACAGGGAAAAAAACTAGCTACACTGAAAGAAAAGTGCTAACAATTACGTTCCTAATGGTATTTGTTCCAGAAGCAACTGTTGAAATGCTAAAATAATGCATTCCTATCAGAGTTAGGTTGCATAAATAACAAAACAAAAATAGCTTGTTCAATGGATAGCACATTATCACTGCAGAAGACTAAAATATGCAACCTGGAGAAAAGCGTGAAATACATTAAGAAGCAATCTGCAGGTAAAGACTATAATATATATTCATAAAGGGCAAGAGTTAAGATTGTGCAAGCAACCTTGGCTGTTAATTTCTTGACTGGAGTGCTTAGCTTCGCAACCTTTGCATTTTCTTCATTAAGATATTCTAAGTAATTGATCATTTTTATAGTGTTCAGAGGCTCAGATACCATGGAAACAGACTGAAACTATGGGAGTGGTTGTAGTATTAGAATAATTAGCAGTGAGTTGTAGAACAAAGTTGCTGATCAATGCTTATCCCTCCCAGTTCAGTCGCACACTGTGACTTGGTATTTTTTGTGGTGTGATTTTTGTCTGTGTTCTTTTGTAAACCTGTACATGCTCCCAACTACTAGTATGCATTTTTACCGTGTAGTATATAACATGTACTTCTCTCAGATAGCATGCTCTGTGATGTAAATGTGCTCCCACACTACCACTTACTGAAAGTCAAATTGCCAATGAATCTTTGCTTTGTTCCAGAGGAAATCCAATAGTTATGTGCATGTTTATCAGCACAGTTCCTCCTTTTTGGTGTTATGGCTATTTGCATAATGTGGTCTTACTGTTCCAGATCTGAAGTTCAACATCATGATATATTATTAATAAGATACCTTCCTCCTTGTGACATTCTCTGTGAAATTGAGAAATTATGTTTGTTGTAACTTTTGGAGGAGGAAGGAGGAGGGTTTCAGTATGAATTGGCAGGAGTTTGTTGTCCTGGAAATCCTCGGGGTTCAGTATAAGCAAGAAAATCACTTCAACCAACTATATTTGCTCCAGGAAGACTATACAAATGCTATGTGGTGCAGCTGTTCTCAAGGTGTATTGGGCAAATCATAGAATAGAATAATAGAATCATTTAGGTTGGAAAAGACCCTTAAGATCATCAAGTCCAACTGTAAACCTAACACTACCAAGTCCACCACTAAACCATGTCCCTAAGCATCACATCTACCCATCTCTTAAACACCACCAGGGATGGGAACTCACCACTTCCCTGGGCAGCCCGTTCTAATGCTTCCAATGCAGAAAGCACCCTTTTGTTTGTATTTTTTTAGTGGCAAAGGTCTTAGAAATTCTAGTTAGAACCTGCGAGGTAAGACAAGACAAAAAATTATAATTTTCACATCCAGAGAATCCTGTAATGTTATAGATCCAAAGACTATATAACAACTCTACACAAGTTTATTCTGAAACTATTTTTAAAGCTAAAGTTTCTAATTGAATCTGTACTGTAACTAATGAAGAGGAAGCAGATGTTGTTTTGTTGTTGTCAAGAGAGTGTTGTTGTCAACAAAGAGTGTCATTGTCAACAAAGTGGGTAAAGACTGATTTTTTTTTAATAGCAATCTCCTTTAACAATAGATGCTTGTTTTTTACTGAAACCTTTTGCACCATTTTATATATCTTGCACTGCAAAGCATATTCCTACTGAGAATATTCCCACAAAAATTCATCTTAGTAAATTGGTCTAACCCTAAAACCTTCTCTTAACTTGGCACTTAATGAAAATGACACACTGTCAAAATGATTGAATGATGTACTATAGGAATATGGAGAAGAAAATGAAGTTTATTTTCTGTTCCTCTAATATAAAACTCAGCAGACTGTAATTCATTTAAAGAAAATGAGACAGGGGATACCTTTTCTTTCTAGGATATATCTGTGCTCATGCACACATGTGCACATACACACACACCCTCTGTGATTGACAGATGCTGTTTTTTCTTATGAAATTCCTGTCAGTATAGCAATAAGAAAAAGAAAAAAAACCACGAAACTGCTGAGTAATATCTTCCTACTGATCAGCCAATATGCATTTATAATGAGTATGCAGCATGCAATATGGCATCTCTGCTGATAGAATGATTTCCTTCTACCATGAGATATATTCCAGGAAACATGAAGCAAGCCAAAGGCCAACTGGATGACACTGATATTACCTGAAATTTCAAGTCAAACATCTTGTAGATAGTTATTTGTCTGGGGAGCGGAAGAGGTATCTTTTTGGTAGGTTTAATTTGTCTTGTTAAAAAAAAACACTTCAGTCTTAAGAATTCTCTCTGAAAGGGAAACCATGATTCCCTCATTTATGTAAGGAAAATCTAACAAAGTTGGACGCATCCATATGAAGTACTGTGAATGCAAAGCTAATCTGTGTGAAACATCAGGAAGATATTTGAGCAATTCCTATGAACATATAAGCCCAGCTCGTAGTAACACATATTAGCATCTTTTTCAAACAGGGTGAAACACCATTTGGAGATGTAAAACATCATTTTAAGGTTTTCCAGGTATCATAATGATAGTTTTTTCTTAACACTGAATATTCATGATGCATCATAAAACTAATGATAAACATAAAAACTGATGTGAACGTTTGACTAATCTGTTGTTATTTGTTTGGAAGAGCTGTAGTAATTGCCTGCTTTGTAAATTAAACATCTGCTATGGGAATAAACAAAAACATAACTGAGCATATTCAAATAAATTGAATTCACCGTAGTTCCATAAATTTTATTATATGAGCTCATCAATTTTATTACACCTGAGTGGTGCATTGTTATAGAAGGCAGTACGTAATTTTCTTTTAGATACCCTATTTGTAACAATAAATGTATTCTGGTTCTAATAAACTATTGTTCTTATTTAAAGGTTTTGGTTTGCTTTTTTTTTTTCTCGTCTCTCTAAAAGATGGTCAGTAAAAAAGCTGACTTAAGTAAATTTGGCTACTATGTTTGTTTATTACCAAACTGTTACCCAGGACCAACAGAATGTCAAAAATAGCCTCTAATTTCACACTAGCCCATTTCAAACTTGAAAATTGCTGATTTTTGCTATGCAAAGGAAATTAATTTGGTATTTAGAGTAGCCTTTCTTTGGTACTTGCCAAGTTTCAAATGGTAAAAGGTTGGGACAAAAGCAAACAGAAAGACATTTAAAATAAAAGCAGAGATCAAGGGGGATTTTTTACTTCTTTTAAGTAAAGAGAAGAAACTGTCTTGGACCAATTTTTTCTTCAACATTAAGATGTTAAAAGTAGCATCAGATCAGGAGTTATTTTGGGGTTGTAATCATTATTACTTAGTGCATGGACACCAGAGGTAGAAGACCTGCTTCCTTGATTCCTCTTCTTTTTACCAATCCCAAAGTAGTCAACATGGCTGCCTGCCACATGGCTGTAGTAGAGTAGATCAAGTAGAGTATCCTGGTACCTTAACTGTCAGGGTTGAGGAACAAAAGTTGGAAGCATTCCAACTCAAACACTGAAAATGCAGTGTTGAAGGCTCCCTTGGGACTCCTGGGCCAGGACTGCATCCCCACAGAAAGCAAAGTTCAGTATAAGAGTAAATAGCTGATGTATGTCAGTCCATAAAGACATGAAGCTCCATAAGCATGAACTTGAATCAAGGATCTCAGAATACCTTCTGCTCCTCTGTTTCAGAAGGGTTTTCCACCTTGCTTATGATTGTGCTTGACTGCCCTACACCTTTGATGTAAGGTAATTTTGGAGCACCAACATCTCCAACTCTAGCTTCTCAGTAAGGAAACTCCCCACCAAATTTGATGTACAGCAAGGAGATGCCAGAAGAATGCACCCCAATTACCTTTGGAAAGGAGGACTTAAAATACAGCACAGAAGCTACTAATCACAGACTGAAGTCTTTTTAAAGAAGTTCAGCTCAGGGAATGTTAGTTGGAATAGTCATCATTCCAAGTACTCTAAGTCAGGGGCACCATATCCTAGAGGTAAGTGTAATGATTTGTAAGTCAAAGAAAGTTCAGTCTTTCCTCCTGTCAATTCATTCAGACTTGTGGGAACAAGTGGACCATACAAGTGAACCTCTGCCTAATACCCCACACTGTAGTGGAGTTGTGCCACTATGTTCAGGAAGGCACTCAACATTCACTGGAGTAGCAATAAAAATCGTGCCTCTGAGGAATTAATGGCAAAACTGCCATTGGCTTCAGAAGCCAAATTCCCGTGTCCTTCATTTCTAGCCTTTTGTTAATGAATGTTATTTGTGTCATGTGAAAGAAGGATCTGAGCCTACTGATTCCATTCAGTTTTTTACTTGCATTTATACCCTCATCAGACATGAGTTGGTCTTTTTTTTGTGACATTTTAGGAAACACAGGCCAAACTCCAGCAAAAGAATCACCCCTTGTGGAGCCTGAGAAATTAATCAAACCACTGTTGGACAACAGAAATGTCATCAAGGCGCAGTTCTCTGTGAATGTTAAAACCATCTTTGCCAACTGTGAAACTCGGTGGCAGAAATTAAAACCACCATATTGCCTTTGAAGAGTTTTCATTGATAGCTGGATGACCAGTAGCCCTGTGTACCCAACACACCTCACTTTGGAAGCCCAGTCCTTACTATAAGCAATACATAAAACTTTACATCTCGATTCTACCAATGGATTTAAACATTAAGTGAGCTTTAGGAATGGGGGAGGACTGGCCTGGCAAGATAAATCTGTGTAATAATTAGTCATTTATAAATAGACATCTGCACCTAACTCGAGGCAGTTGACTCCCACTCACAGATAGTAAGGAGACAAATTACAAGTCAAAGGCTTGGTCATTAAGGTACGCAGTTGTCCAAAATGTAATAATGTGGCAGATACTGAAAAAAATCAGGGCTTGTTCGAACACATGAAAATCACTTCTTAGACATTAGGAGAGATATAGTGATCATATTACATGATCATCCTAGACGTTCACATTGCTCTGGGGGGTTAGGTTTGATAGCAACCATTATCTTCAGAGATGGAATACTTCTTGTTTTCATTCCACTATCCAGAATAGCTATTTCTTAATAATGTAGCATGTGACAGTGGCAGCAAAAATTAGAAAGAAATTGTTCTCATCATTTCTGGGGAAGGCAGAAACCTGCTCTCTCCCAACAATTTTAATAGACTGAACACAGCACAAAATTATAGCATTGTTTATAGATTTGAGGTATAGAAATGTACTATATATGTTTCTTATGAAATCTGCCACATATGAAGTGGTAAAGGGCAAAACCCATGCTAATCCTAGCTCTGGAACAGGTTTCTAGTACCACCTACCCATCTCTGCATCGTGCCTCATTCCTCATCCTCTCCCACTCTGTGTGCAAGATGAATGTGGCATGTGAAAGAAGTCCTGGACTGCTGCTTCATAGGAAAACACACTCTGCATCACAGTAGTACTCTATCACTTTATAGATACACTCTCAAATGACCTCTGCTGGATGATATAATAAATTTAGATACATAAAGTCTTTGAGGCAAATAGCCTTTTTTCTCCAAACTTCCACAGCTGGTTTTTTTAAAGGTAAGCCATCCAAAATAGTTTTCTGTTTAATAACAAAAGCTTCCCTTCCTTTCCTTTCCCTTCCCTTCCTTTCCCTTCCCTTCCCTTCCCTTCCCTTCCCTTCCCTTCCCTTCTACTGCTACTGGGACCCATTTTGTGTCTGGAGAGTCATAGGACAGTGGACTTTATCTTCTACACACCTGTTGGATTGAAGCTGAACAGTTTTAGGAAGTCTTTACTCTCTTCCACAATATTTAGCACATGCAAAGAAATATTGGACATATTTGCCCTAAGAAAGTGTGGAAAAGCCGGTCTTACCCAGGACCAACTACTATCCTGGGTTTCCAAGGCCCCTTAGCCAAAAGACTGAGTCCCTCTCTCATTTCAGTCTCTTGAAAACTCACTTTCTGCTTCCTCGCTGGTCCCAGAGCAGAGAGTCCTTCAAGAGCTGTTGGCAGCACTGCATGGCTTCCCCCTCACCATGTGCCAACAAAGCAAAAAGGAGCATCACTGGGCTGGTAGGGCTCTGAAGTGAAGATTTCTAGTGAGCATATCAGCTCTGGCTTGATGAGTCTCTTCCTCGGTCATGCAGCTTTGGCGTGCAAAGGGAGCTCAAGCGTGCCTGCCAGGTGCACTGCCCTTAGGTGAGCCTCTCGGTGCTGCAGGCTCCACACACTTAGGAACCTGAAACTACATAATGTATAAGTACCGGCTTGGGTTTTATAATAGCTTGCAAGTAGCATATTTTATGCTATAATTCTCTGCAGTTTCTTTCACATTGTTGATTGCCTGCTTTGGTTTCTCGTGTTATCCTCGCAAAGGTAGAGTCCTGAATGCTGATGGCAGAAAACTTGGCACTCCCTTAGGCTGTAATTCTATGGTAGCAAATATTGGAGCGGGTCTGTAATTTGTGATATACAATAACTGCAATAATGGTACAATGCCTGTGGGTAAAGGAGTGGAGGGAACATAATGCAGCTAATAACTATTCATCTGATTGCTTTTTAATTTGTTTTTTTCTGAATGTGTACTGTGTGTAATATTTTAACTGTTTCACAACATTTTTGTGAAGATATTTGTTTGTAATTACACAGTTATATCATCTGCTGCACTCAGCTTCCTAAAAGGCAAGACATAATTTTCCAAACTTCTTCTGATTTTAATTTTTATTTCTATTAATTTACATTTTCTATTTTGAGGTACTTATTCTGTACTAAGAAGAGGCAGAGATTATGTACATATTCCTTTAACCAGACTAGCTCTTTGACATTTTAAAATTAATTAAGAAGAATGCAGTTTATTTCTATGTTTCTTTTTTAAAGTCTTTTATACAAATAGTCCATGTCAGGAATTCTATAGCTCTCCTCTGCACAATTATAATATCTCTTATGTTCTATTAGAGGGCAGTAGTAGCCCAGAGAATACTAACCAAAGAGGAGGAGACAGTTTCTTAAAGTCTTTGCTCAAACTCCCATCTCAACTAATAGTACAGGACAGTAGGAACTCCCTTAACAGTACAGTGCTTCTGGGACTAAAACTGTTGCCTGGCACAGAATGGTAATTTATGCCTGTGAACGGCCACTGGGATGTTTCTAGCATATAAGTGATGGACAGTAATAACTGAGGATTTGTATCTGGAGCATTACCAGATCTCCACGGTTTGAAGGATTTCAGGTGCTTTATACAGCCCGTCAGGGTAAAGTGATGTAAAGTAGGTCAGGTGCTAGGAGGAGGGAAGTGGGATGGGAAATCATCCGTTGGTGCAGACATTAGCACATTGTGATCTCATCCGCTGCTGTGAAGCTGTAACACAGACTTGATAAAGTCTGCCAAAAATATTTTTCTTCATGTACCTGTCAGTGACTGTCTCCTCCGTACAGTTGTTATGTCTGACTGCAACATGTTCTAAATAATAATGAGCCATGTGGGAAAGTGTTAATGCAATTTGTATATGAATGTTAAGTAACATGTTTTGTACAGTTCTGTATAAAATTATATACTGATAACCATGAACTGCTACAATACTTGCCTGCATGCACATGGCCAAACACCATATAGGTGTGTAAAATACAAATATTCTGTCCACAAAAGGTCTATTGAGCAAGAAAATCCATCCAATTGCTTTTATGCCATGTAATTTTACTTAGTCTATGAGACCATTCTGCTGGTTTTCTGTACCCATTCTGCATTCTTAACAAAGATGGGGATAAAAATTCTAAATAAGATTTGTGGCAATATTTTTAGTATTAATGTTGATTTTAATGTTCCTTAGATATAGATTCTCCACTTTTTTCAACCTTGAATCACCAATTTTTTTGCTTTTAGTTGTCTTTATAGACGTCCATGTGTGTACACAAATATTCATACAACTGCATGCATTCCTCTTTGAATATGAATGCCACACAGCAGGTGTGATATAAGCATCCCTATATAGGGAATAATTCTTATAAGGGATAAAAGACAGTAGCAACTAAGCTGATAAATGCAATTCAACACAGAACTCCTCTACATTTAGTTCCTAAATGCCTCTTACATTGGTTATTTAAGAGCCATCTTCCCCAAACTTAACCTGACAACTCACATTGTCCTTCTTTAGGTAATGAAATATTCATGTTATTTTCTTTTCCTTTTCTTTTTCCTCACTGAAACACTTCATTAAGGTGCGCTAAGACATTATTAGGCTAGTGTGAGAGTGGAAGTGTGTGTATAAAGACAAATATCTCCACATCCCTGCTTCTGAGTAATTTTGAAATAGGAGAAGATACATGGAAAAATGGCACTTTATTATAAAGACCATTAAATGTATTTACCTGTCTTTTGCAAGAACTGCTGTTAGTCCTTGTTGTTTTGTGCAAGATCACCCCAAATAGTCAGCTGTGATCCCAAACTGTATATTTTATGAAACTGAGATTTTACTAATCATTTTAGCGTGTTAATATTTACATATGCCAGGTTGTATATATATCAGAAAATACCAAGAATCTTAATGGAAAAAAAAAGTGCAGATTTACCTTCAGGACAATGTCAGGTGTACAGCTGACTTGAACTTAAGTAGTTTTGCAGTTTTAAAACTAATTGCCATTCCCACAATGATCCTTTCAAGCTCCTCCACCAGATGTACAGGGGATGATATTCAGTGTAACAGAGAAAAGAGCTATTTTACACAAAGAAATGGATGCTTTCCACATGAGTAAACACGTCCATTGCAGTGAAAGAAGAAAATACGTTAGTTTGTGCCATGATAAAGATACAGGGGAACTCCCGAAGATATCAGGAGTATAGCAACTCCTCCTGAAGCTCTCAAAAAAATGCCCTCCAGGGAATAAAAGATGGCAGTTGGAATGGAAAAGTTATTCATCCGTATATACATCCAATATTCATCCATATTCAGAGAACTGAAATATTATTGGAAAAAGACCTTACTCCCAGACTATCTCTTGACAGTTCTCAGACCAACAGACCACTTCCTTATCCTTATATTTGATAGCCTCTGTTTAAAACACTAGAGGAGGTGGCAGCAGAACCATCCCCTTCCCTTCCTTCACTGCTCCCAGACATGTTACTGAGCATGCTAATATGTGAGAGTGATGATTGCTCTCTTGCTTGTAAGGTTTTATCACCAGATTCAAAGGGAAGGGAGAAGAGTAGCTCACCCAATGAAGATTAGCACCAAGATTGGCTTCTAACGGGTGGGAGATGTGAACTAAATTGCTTTGGGCACTTTCATCTCCTAGGTGTCTGCTATATAAAAGGGGACATCATTTCTCCTACACTGGCATTTTAAAACAAGATTCAGGTCTGCTCTGTTTTAGTAAAGAAACTGTATCTCTCTTTCAGTGTAGGTTTTGAATGACAAATCCCAACAGATAAGGTGTCTTTTCATAGCTTTGTTTAGAGCTTCAAAATCCTAGAAGGGCACAGGATTTCAAGCACTCCCGTCTTCCTTGTTCGATCCCTCTTTAAAGCTGCAAACTTAATCTACTGTTAACCTAGAACCAATGTAAGGCAACCTGTACTTGGATTCATTAGTTGTTAGGGAAGCGAATGGTGGTGCTGGGCTCTCCCTTGAGCCCAGGGTGTGGTGAGGTCCTGAGCAGGAGGGTCTAGATCGCCCTCAGATGCAACACAGGCAGCTCCAGAGCACCAAGCCAGTGTTTTTAAGTTTGTTCCTGACTGAAAAGGATTTCATGTATTTAATGTCCCAAAGTCAACATGCTGAAACATGAGGCATCCCGCTTCCTAGCTATAGCCCTGAGATAGTCATCCAAAGCAAGAAACTGTGTGATATGATCTTCAATTAGAAAAGCCAAAACAACTGTGCCAATAATTGTCTATAGCCAAAATAATCTCTTAAATACCATTTATAATAGTTCCTTCAATAGAGGGTGTGAAATATCATTGGTTCTTCTAGTCTGGGTATCCCACTGTTCTGACAATTTCATTAAACCCTTAATAATCCTTTAAAATGAGCAATGATTAATCTATTCATTTGTAAGCCTTGTTGTTGAACGCAGTGATAGACATCATGTTCTTTCACTGTTAACAAGTGCTAATTCTTGGGCATTGTGACAAGTTTCATTTGTCAGTGTTCCTGCAATTTTCCACAGAGTTATCACTCTTTCCATCAGGGTATCCACATTTGGACTAAGCAAGTTGCCAAAGAAATCCCACACAGTTTTTCACAACTTCTTAATAAAAATAGCCCGTGTTAATACTTTGTGTTATCAAGGTGTACAAACATGATTCAACACTGTGTTTGAAATGAAAAGAGAGGTAAGCAGATTTACAGATGAATTTCTCTTTTGGACATCTGCCTAATAGCTTACGTCTCAACTGTTTTGAAAGCCATTACAATTGTTTCCTGAAGTGAAAGTCATGGTTTGATGAAACAGTAGAAAATAGTTTGCTAGGGAAGAAAATACATACTATTATTTTTTTCATGAATAAATTCTGCAAAGTAGTGAAATTAGACAAAAGCTTTAAAGAAAGAATATTTATTTCCTTCTCCCCAGTCTCCTAAACTAATACTTAGAGTTGCAGTCTCACCTAAAGCTATTGCTTCTATCTTTTCATATTTCATTTATACAGTAGAATGTAACAAAAATTAAATAAAACCAAGACACACACAAACACCCTCCCAAAAAGGAAAAAAAAAAAAAAAAGAAAAAAAAACAGAAAAGAAAAGAATCATAGGACAATTTTCTGAAGGAAAAACTCTAGTTCTCCAGGTGGCTGTCCCCATGCCTTGGCTTGATTTCTAGCAATGCCACTAGTTGCTTCAACACTCGCAGATAAATTGCAAGTTGCTGCTCCTCTGATTCATCTGCTACTCTTTTAGTCTGCAGAAGTCACTCAAGCTGGGTGAAATGAAGAGGCCTGCATGACAAAACTGCCACAGCCATATTAATATGTCTGTGTCAGTCAGTCTTCTCAGAGGCGGCTCTTCTTCAACAAACACTTCAGTGAGTTTGTAAAGCAGAGCAGAAGGGTGATGTATTACACGACTGGGCAGAATACCAAAAAGATGGTCTAGGAAGAAAAGAGTCTTAATCTGTAGGTGCCACTGTGGAAGTGCTTTCAGATCTCACACCCAACATGGTGATTTGTTGCTGATATCAAAATGAAAAGGAAAAATTGGGGTATGCTTTCCCACATACCCAACTGAATCTTTTCCTGAAGCTGGAACATTTGTAACTTATTGCTGCAGTGTGAAATGCCTGATGCCAAATAACATGTCCTTCTGACTTTCATCACATTTTGAGTTCATCTCTTGAGCATTAGTTGCAAGCTGTTGTTTCTCTGACTACTTCTGTAAGTTTGGTAGGGCCGTAATAATTTCTCAGGTTTGGTGAACTGAGAAGCCTCCTAGTCGTATATGTACAGGGCTTCTTTCCAAGACCTGGCTAGCTCTTTTCATGAAACATTTAAATTCCTCAGAGATCTCTACTCCTGGCTGATATTGGTCAAGATAACTCAAAGTTAAGGGAGGAAAGAAAGATCTATGTAAGTACAGATATTGATCAAAGGTGTGATTGTGTGAGCCTGGATTTCCTGAGGAGCCAGGCTAAAAGCAGTATGATGGCAAGGTTTCTGAGCTTATGAATTATTATTGCATTTGATACGGTTATGATGACTAAAATGAGGTGCCAGAGCATGTCCAAAGAAGGGCAATGAAGCTGGTGAGGGGTCTGGAGCATAAGTCTTATGAGGAGTGGCTGAGGGAACTGGGGTTGTTTAGCCTGGAGAAAAGGAGGCTGAGGGGAGACCTTATCGCCCTCTACAACTGCCTGACAGGAGGCTGTAGTGAGGTGGGTGTTGGTCTCTTCTCCCAAGTAAAAAGTGATAGGACAAGAGGAAATTACCTCAAGTTGTGCAATGGGAGGTTTAGATTGGATATTAGGAAAATTTTTTTTACTGAAAAGGTTGTCAAGCGCTGGAATGGGCTGCCCAGGGAAGTGGTCGAGTCACCATCCCTGGAGGTACTTAAAAGACAGGTAGATGAAGTGCTTAGAGACATGGTTTAGTAGTGAACAGGTACGGTTGGACTTGATGGTCTTATAGGTCTTTTCCAACCAAATGATTCTATGATTCTATGATTTCTCCTGAAGCCATAGGGCTGGTTATTGTTCTTTTGCACAAGCAGGCTCTCACTGGTCTGACTCACAACTATTTGACATTAATGTTTTTTCCTGTAATTTTTTATAACTTTAATTGAAAATCTCAAATCACTTTGTTGACACTAGTTAAAACTTAGCAACAGCCTTCTGAAGTAAGTATTGTACTTACTGTTTTAAAATGAGAAAACAGAAGTAAAAGTAAAGCCATCACCAGAAATTCGTTGTCGTTATATTTGCGCTGGAGCAAATGATTGCCTGTTGCCTGCCCATGAATACCCAGGCCTCAGATTTTCCAATAAAACTGCAAGAGTAGCGCCTAACCTAGTTCTGTCAGAGTAATCACAGCTACCTTACACACTTACAATAATAGGGCTTCCTAACCCGCATTATTTTGATGGGTCTAGATTTATAGCATAATTACATGGACAGTTATTCCAGAATAGCTGAGGGGAAGGTAACCTCTGGCAGGGAGTAAATGTTAAACCCTTGTAGGTGGAAAGGGAATGTTAGCCTCTTAAATTGCCTGAGTTGCAATGGAGCAGTGTGTCTGACCACAGCGTCAGCTCCCTGGGAGCAATAAGGCCATGATTTAGGTACATTGATAGATTAATTGGGTGCACTGTTCATTTGATATACATAGATATGTCGTTCAAGTGCCTTTTTACATTTTGTGAGTTGACACACTGAAATGGAGAACCTCTTCTGTAATTGCTGCTGTATCTGAAAAGGAAGGAAGGATTCTGAAGGGTCTAGTAAAATCTCTAGCATCTCTAGAAAACTCATTCCTCCAAACCTGAAGAGTGTTTTGGAGTGAAAAAGGAAGCCATGTCTACTAGCAATTTTAGTTTGAACAATTGTTTCAGAAAAAAACAACTGTGAAGTCTAAGTAATCGTAAAATACTCCAAAATCTTTTTGCACAGCAAATAGCATAGCACACAAATAAACATAATAATTGCTACTGCTTTAAGCTGCTAATCAAAATAAATTCTCACAGTAACACAATTAGAAGCTGTCGTGACATGAGACTGATTAGCACAATCTGGCATTTATAAGAATAACCATTTAGTTATCTTTGTGTTTCACTGTAAATGCCGCCAAGTTTAGGCCATGTTGTGATCCAGTTAGTCATGCTGATTAATACTATTCTGTGAGCATAATGCCATTGATTAACTAGGATGACTCACTGAGTAAAGTCCTATTCAATATAAGTAACAAAGCAGAGTCTCACCCTTTTGTAAAAAAGTATTCTATTTAAAGTGCTCATCGGGGCATCCGCTTTGGGTATTTTATGATCAAGTTCATGCTGGCCTGCCATCCACCTACACTGTCTGTATAAAAGAAATATAATTTTGTTTAATGTTTTTTTTTTTCAATTTAATGTCTGAACTTCAGAAAAAAAAGAAACTACAGCTGAAGCAAGCATTTTTGAGTATTTCAATAAAATAAGCATACAAGCTATATATGGACCAATAAGTACAATACTGAAACAAACAAACCAAACAACCAAGACTCAGTAAAAGCCAGAAGACTAAGAGTTAATACTTCATCTATTGGCTTTTTAAAGGGTGATATGTTCACAAAAGAATTAGTTTAAAAGAAATAATTGACTAAGTCAACATAGTGGGGAAAATCCCTATTTTAAAAAAGATGACTTTATTTACAGGCTCTGTTATACAGCATGAATATTCACTGAGCCCTAAAATGCTACACTTCAAGGAACTGCTTATTTCTTTGTCTATTGGCTTCTGAATGAAAATCTGACAGATGTAGTGAAATATTTGTTTAAAACATCAATTTATTTGCTGTACAGGCTTCCTTGTGCTTATCTATCTCTAATTATTCTTCTCCTGCATTATCATAATAGAAAACCCATAAGTTACTTCTGTAGTATTAGCTTCCTGTAATTGGTCTCCTCCTGAGTTACCATATACATTATGTTTTACTTCTCTGCTGCACTCACAATAGGCTTTTCCTGCAGTACTTCATAGGCTGAAGATACATAATATTATTATTTTTTGAATACTATCGTGCTTCAGGTATGAATAACAAGGCGGTATCTGGGCTCCTTGGTACATGCCATCTTGAGCCTTTTTCTATATGCTGTCAGGCCAGCAATGTGCTGAGATTAGACCTAACTGTACAGATGCACTCAAGACCTTCTACCTTTGATGTGCAGATTGTCAGCGAGGCCTTCTGAGGTGGGTTCTTGATTGTGTTTGTCAGTGTACAGTGTTCCCCAGCCTAAACCTTCAAACACTAGAGCTGCAGTCATTCCCTATTGAGCTCATTCAGTAACCTTGCATTCACCACTTTATTTAAAGGAACTCTCCATTAGCAAGAATTAGCAAAAATCTAGTAATTTTTTCACATCCACTTAAGTCAATATGAAGTTCTGTTTAGCCTCTGCCCTGACATGTGAGTTGTCTACGCGCATCTGAGTTACTGCTTATGCAATTTCCCTTCACATGCACAGTACTGCAGTATTCCCACCATGGACAACAGCTCTACCATTTGTGAGTGGCATCCCATAAACCAGAGAATATCAGAACTTCAGGCACGCTGCAAACATGTGAGGAATTATGCAAAGCTTGTTTCCTGGCCAGCTATGTCATCCTTGAAGTTGGCAGCAGGCTGTCACTGCCATTCATAAGGGCCAGTTGTCATATGCCTTTGGCTGACCAAGTTGCAGGGCTTTTCCTGGAGCAAAGTCTTGGCAGTACCAGGATTGTTTCTGCTCCAATACAGATCTTATGACCTGCTGTTCAGATTTCTAGCAGGGCCAGGAGGTTTTGGATCATGACTTTACAAACTGTTTGCTGTTTCTGCCTCTCTGTTGGTATCCAGATAAAACTTAGAGAAGATCAGTGTGTTTAAACAAGTGTCGAAGGTTAATAATATGCACTGTCAGCGAACCTCATGAGACCTGCAGATTGGTATTTAATAGTATGAGTCCCACGTTGTTCATAGAAGAAATACAAGTTCAAAGGGAGAGCCTGTCTATTATATTTAGATTAAAATCTCTTCCACTAAAACTTGGGGACAAAAATAGAGGCCTGTCTCAGTTTTGGATCCCAGTTCACACTGCTGCATGTGGGTGCTGGTGCCTATCTTCTGTGTAGGAGCTGGGAGGTTGGAAAGCTAACTCAGGCAAATGCATCTCCACCACTGCAGAAGAGGATGGACATAAACTAGCTCATGAGACTGGAGTGCCGCTTTCCACAGTATTCCAAAGTTGCCTTGAGAATGCCTTTTATCATCAAGGCACTTTTGTTGTTTTAGAAGGAAAGATCAAAAGAAAACATAGTAACTTTTCTTATGTTGTGTTTTTTTAAGAGGATAGGGATATAATGTGTTTCTCCAACTTTATCAAGGTGACATAGAGAGTTAGTAACTGAGTCAAAGCTAATTCTTGGTTATTTGGCTAAGAATTCTGTCTCTTCATAGATTAATGCTAGACTACCAAATTACAATCAGAGAATATGAAAAAGAAAGACACTTTCATTCTATCTTGAATTTATTCATTACATAGCAGACTTTTCTTCAGTGATAATGATTAGCCTTCAAGATGTAAAGCGTATGTATTTCAAAGACAATTAATTTTGATTCAGTACTGCTCAACCAGGTAAAGTGAAGAATATGTACTGCAGAGTGGATTTTTTATTTTATGGAAAAGTTTAACTCCAAGGGGGTTTATTTGGCTTCAATAGTCTAAGCTTATCAATGTCACTTCAAGGAGACTGAACATGCATCTGACTTTGAGACTTCTGAGTAGAATTAGAGAATTTTCAGCCACTTTGCTGGCTATTAAGGACAGATGTCTTCTCTTCTCTTTACCTGTTGGGACCATGGATATGAAAAATAAAAAAAAATAAATACTTAAAATACTGTTCAAGTTTTTTAAATATATAAAGGACCATTTCTGCCCTCTCAAATGTTAAAACTTCTTAAATGGAATGTATTTTAAGAGGAAAAATTATCCTGCGTTCAATTTGCCAAGAGTTCTATTAGTTCACCCCAGAGTTCTTTGGAAGATGACCCAGCTGTCCAAAATCAGAAGCAATTAACTATCAAAGTATCTTCAGTTAAAATCAGGTCCACAGAATGCTACATTTCAGCCATTCTCACTTATGACACAGAGTCACATCTTTGGAAGACTGAAAGCACATTCTCTCCCACAATTCTCTCCCACTTGGATTAATATTTGGCAATGGGCAGCAAAACCTTTAATATCCACCTATGATGCCTGTATACAGCTATTTAGGGTGGTGATGGAAATTATATAGAGTTTCCGACACTAGCCTAATTATCAATGCAGGAACTGATAAAATCTGGTCCTCTGCTTAAAAGATAAAGCCTACTCCACTAGGAATGTCCAATTCTTCGTGTAATTTTTCCGCAATTTTTATACAACATTGCTAAGTATAATCTTAACTAGATGTAATATTTAACCAGATGTAATATTTCAGATTAAATAATGCATTTTTACCACTCTGTATTTATTCAACACAATTTACCTCAGAACACATGCCTGGAAGATTTACAGAAAAAAAAAAATGAGAGAGAGTGTGACATCTTAATTGCAATCAGGACATATCTTAAATCTACAGTGGTGGTTTTAGGGCTGCAACATAAAGTTCTAGACAACTCTAAATTTGTTTTTTCTTCAGACTTGAGTTCTTAAAACTTCTCCTTTACTCCATTCATGACAATGTCTGCAGAAGTTTAAGCTATGGGTGCATTATGTCACTTTGTCTTCAAAATCTTCAAATAGCATTGATTTTACTGAAAAATTAATGAACTCGGAGTGTATTTTGGTTGAATTAACCAACTATTTGAAAATCTCAATTTAGATCACAACAAATGCAGGAAAATGGGTCACACTTTTATTTCTTGAAATAATTTTTATAGCTGAAACTAATATCTCTACTTGAAGAACTGTTATTTTAAAGATTGATGATAGGAAAAAGCACAGCTAGAAAGAAATGCTAATCAAAAAGAGAGCACTGCCTTTACAGTTAGGTCTATATGATCTCTAAATATGTATTAAGGATGGTAATTAAAAAAAAAAAGCCGAGTTTTTCATAGCTTAACTTTTGAAAGGATTTATAGTTTCTCATATTTCTGAAAAAAATCAAGACATTTCTGTGTTTGTGCTTAAATATAACTTTAGGAATTTAACTCTACAAAGTTAGATCTAAAATGTTTCAATGTAAAGCCATGATTTTAAATTCATATTTCAATTTTTCAGACTGCAGTTCCAGCTCCTTGGCCTTTAGCAGTGAAGTCATACCAAAACTTTAGCAAATCATGCTGAGGTATGTTGTTCAGGGAGGTGGTCTTAGTGATGGAAAATGAGAAACTGGACAGCAAAGAGAAAGTATAAGGATGCTCTTCAAACTGCAACATAGAAATAAATGTCTTTGCTGGACATTCCCATAGCTGCAAGGAAGGGGAATACATTGAAGTTAAATTCAACAGCAGGACTAGGATATGACTGTCATAAAATAAAAAAAAAACAACCAAACAAAAAGATCCCAAAGAACAGAAACCCCAACCAGACAAAACAGAACCATTGCAAGGCTTTACAGCAGACCTCTGCACTTCAGGTTGATGGTAGATATTGAAAGGGAACAGATGCCAAAAAATAGCAAGCACTTTGCAGCCTTACAGTTCTGACTGCTGTTCTTCCTGGAGCCCCTAGCAAAAGTTTGTATCCAACCTTAACTATTACATCCAGTTTGTAAATGGTTTATACTTTGCAAGTTGTGAGAAATTAATTACTTTGACTGAAGATTATTTCTCAGTTCCAGCAGAAGACTTGCAATAACATTGCTGGATAAGATCAAATCGCACACTGAGTAACCTAAATTCAGTAGTGTCTGAGCAGTATGATCAAGCTTGTTTTAATTAATTACCCCTCAAAAATTGAAGCATTGAACATCCAGTTGAGAGAGCAATTAATGCCTACAACAAATTATGTCAACATTCAGTTATGTTTTATTCATATACAACTTCATATAATGTAATTAGAGACTAAGGGCTTCTAATTCTGCATTTATTTACACCCTGCACATTGCACACTTCATTGACTAATGTGAACCAAAAAATGAAGATATAAGACTTTCTTATTTCAATCACCTGAAGCTGATGTTCTGCTGCCTACAGCTTATATGTACATAAGGGAAGAAGTGTCAGACACCCTGCAGCATGGTATGGCACGTTGAATAAAAATCAGCAAAAACACAAGAAAGGTTAACTTGCCGTGAAATAGAAACACGCCAATCTTTCTAAACTGGAAATAATCAAAGAAAAAAGATGAGAGAAAATTAAGAGTTTCTCATTTTTAAATTGGAATTATGACATGCAACTCAGATTTCCAGTTTTACTTAACCTTGTGATCTTTGCTATTTGAACCCAATCACTAAACTGACTGTTTCATACACTTTCTCAGTAAGTAGCCAAAAGAGAGGTTTCAGCTGACAGCTTGACATATTTTGCCATCCCTTTAACTAGCACTGACAATTCATGATGGAATATAGGAAAGTAATAATCATTATTAGTATGGATATTACAGCTGTTCCTATAAGCTTCATCCAAAATCTCCATTACAGGAAGAACTGTAACAGTAGAGTGTCAAATGCAACCCTTTTCCCAAGGGATCGAATGATAACCGGTCAAGATCTTCTGAGCAAATAAGTAGTATTTCTGTGATGAAGAGTACATTTACTAAATGTATTAAATTATTTGCCAAAGATCATACTGTTAACTCACATATTGTTCTCCACCACTTAAGTGAAAAATGGCATGTTTAACCATGTTCTTGAGCACAAGTCGTATTTGTGAAACACCCTAACTATCAACATGAAAAATCCTGACTTTGCCTGCATTTGCATTTCTGTTTTATGGGCCTTGGTAAGTACAGCAAGTGAGCACTGACCAATCAAAACAGGAGTATTCTAAACCCTTATTTCAGAGGAAAAAAACAACATATGTTACACATTATAAATTCGTCTAACTTTTGATATGTTAATTTAGTTTGCATAGTATAGCATTAAGGACATTTAAGAACCATTAAACTCACATATGTTTGTTGATTGCTTTTGAATGTCTCCAGTTTTTTTAACCTTAATTGTGATATGGATTGAGATACACTTTTATCTAGTCCAATGTTTGACATCTACTTGATTACCATTGCCTTATTGAGAGTCTTTTTAAGCCAGTAATTGTCCTTTCTGAAGCTGTACCTGTCTAGTGTGTCCCTGGTTCATGAGAGCCCTCTGTGACCATGGTAAGACATGCAATAGATAACCCTTCTGCTATGATTTTTCCTATATTCAAGATGTTACTCTCTCCCTGTGTGAGTTCAACCAAGTTCCAAGAATTCTTCTCATGCTTTAATGTTGGAGATACAGCAGATGATAAGTATGAATTACGTGGGAATTCACTAATCTTTCCTCCAACGAGAACAACGTTGAAAGCAGAAGGGCAGGCAGAGTGATCTGTCCTTTAGTTAGGACTTTTATGTTATGTTGCTCTGGTGTAGATTGTGTGGTGTCTGCTAACTGGAACCTATGCAACACCCTTTCCCTTAGTGGGTGTACAACTGGTTTCTCTCTCCAGTACCCAGCTGGCTAGTTATAAG
Organism: Egretta garzetta; assembly: GCF_000687185.1. NCBI lineage: Eukaryota > Metazoa > Chordata > Aves > Pelecaniformes > Ardeidae > Egretta > Egretta garzetta. The sequence continues at coordinate 2,119,408 of NW_009260616.1, forward strand.
ACCAAAGTGTCTTTGAAATGTGTACTTTCTTTTAAATGTGATTGATCTTAGCTAATGGATTCAAAAATTATCTGGAGTCAGCATAGGGGTAGACAAGAGGTACAGATGTTCATAAGCACATATACGGACTAATTACAGAAACCATGCTGTCTTAACAAACTGGGTTAACTCCCAGAAAAAGTAGATGTAGTTAAGGATTGTTTTAAACTCAGATCAGTGATATAGTACCTCCCTTAGACTTTATTAATAAATTACAGATTTGGTCAATTTACACTTAGCAGTATTCTTGTACTATTCTCATACTGAAGATAGAAGTAACAGATACAGAATCTCTGATAATTATCTTCGAGCATGCAAGGTGTATGTCATACTATTATACAAAGTTTATTCTCAATAAATAACTCAGTCCTAAACTTGAGTTATATTATTTTCCCGACCAGGAAATTCCCACCCTCTCCCATTAAAACAGCATGTGGTTCTGTGGTGAATATTCAAAGCTATTGTATCAAAAGCTGATATAACAACTTTTAGTGGGTACTTGCTAAGTGTTCTTTTGAATATGATGCCATGCACATCTCAAATAAGGAAAAAATTGAAAGTAAAAAATAAAAAATCTGATAAGACTACTGAGAAAAATGTAATGTCCTGTAAATAGACACATAAACCCCCTAATTTTACTGTAGACTCTTGTGTGCTTTGTCTCCATGTGTTCAACTCTCATTTTTTTTTCAACATGATTAGTAATCTGATTTTTCTCCCAAATTCAGATTAAATTCCCTCCCTACCTTCTGTTGGACAGGGATTCATCTTTGTAGTGACTTTCAAAGCCACAGGATAGACCTCAAGTAATTGAAATTTCTGGTTCTGCTGTTAAAATGAGAGAAAAAAAAATCTCCTGTGCTTTGAACTCTAACTTGGGCTTTATGTCCTTTCTGCTCTATAAATCAACAACCTGGGCTTCTGTGACTTGAACTGTATTTCCCAATCTCACTGAGTATCCTACATTATATAAATAACTTTATAAAGTACAAGGACTGCTACAAAAAAAAAGAAAAACAGGAATTTAACTCTTTGATTGGTCCCACTTTCCAAGTCTCCAGAGGGTTTGATAGGAGTTTCTGAGAGGTTTTAGAGAGTAGATAAAATCAAAGACACCCCACTACCTAATAGTGTGGAACACAGCAGAAAATCAATTACTGGAAAGTGTTACTTCTTGTTCTTTTTCAGTTCTGCACTGTCCACCTCATTTTTCAGATTTATTGCAGTTTGGTGAAAAAACTGGACGACAAAGATGAGGATTTTCCAATGCAGACTGTTGACTGTAGGTTCAGGCCGTATTTCTATTTGCATATCTATCTTTTCTTGATAACAGAGATTCTTTATTGATGGGTATTCAAACTGTGATCCAGCATATCCAGTATATCTCCCAGACTTTTTGGTATGAATTTTGCCCTGTTTCACCTTTAGTAAAAATCTGCAAACTGAATGGCAGCATCTTTTCCCAACAGCTACTTTCTTTTTTTGCTAAAACCCACAACTAATGTAATTGTAATGTGTCATAAAAGTGGTGTGGACTTTCCTTTTCAAATCCCACAGCTAAGTGATGAGGTAGAATGACAACCTTGTTTAATAATTTTAATAATACTCTAACTGCTTTCTCTGCATTTGTGTTTCTTTAATACAAATTTTAATAGCATCTGTTTTCCATGGAGCTAAACAGGTGAAAGCTTCTCTATTCAAGACCTCAGAAGTGATTTAATAGTTTGTTGTTGGATAGTGATGACATCTGTGACATATCTGATTTTTTACAAATATTCATTATCTTGAAATTAATTCAAAATGTCCCCAGCCATCAAGAATCTGCAATATGAACCTAAGATTTGAGGAAATAAGAGAAATATGAGGTAAAAATGATAAATTTATTTGATTCACACAAGTATAGTCACAACATACCAGTTACCCCGTTGGTAGAACTTACAGCAGAGTATTTTAGCCTGACATCTGAAGGTGATTAATGCAGTGGCACAGCAGAGTCTCAGAAGGAGTTGCTCCAGTCTATCAGTTGTATCATGGAAGAAAGCACATAGATATTTGAAGGAAAATTGGCTTGATGGGTGATGCAGGCTGGCTTTTCCTGGCACACTCAACTTGATGACTCAGTGGTGAATAAAAGATGGGAGATACGATGGGTTTATAATTAAGGGCTTTAAAAGAGAAGACTAGTAGTTTATAATTACATGTTTGAATGTATTATTTGTTTCTTCTGAATACTAATGGAACTTTTAAATTTGCTTTCTACAAACAACTGAGCTAGCTGAATTCCATTCCCCAAATGCTTGCAAGGATGCAAATAAACAAGTGTTGCAAGTACAGCCAAAGCAAATTTACTGAGAAGTGTGTGTTGCATAGAAATTTGTTGTACTACACTTTCAGGCCTTCTTTTGAACCTGTACTTTGAGCGTCTCTTTGAGTGACTGTCTTGCAATTCTATAGCTATTTCCTGGCTCTGCACATTATTTTTCTCCTAAAATGAAGTAAAGAGTAGTAGATTCTGGATCACCTCATATTTTATCACCTTCTTCCTGCAGCCCTAAAGCATCTATACCTTATAACATATTCCTTTTAGGATCCTTCGAAGTAAATATTCTCTCTGCTTGTGTCATCTTCTCCAGTGTAGCCCAGTCCAATAGAGAGGTTCAGATTCGTTTCTACTAGTATTCACACCTGAGTTTGGCATGTGACAAAGATATTTTTTGACTTTTCCCATGGTAAATCAAGTGTGGAAATAGGCACTTGTATATTAAGAACTGGTGTTAGATGTGGAAGACTGGATATCTTTACTTTGGGGTATCTCAAACAGTATATGGCCAATTGAACTAAGTCCCTAATCAATACAGAAAATGAAGGATAACAACTGATTAAAGTCACCCTAAACCAGACACTATTCACCACCTGAACTGCTGTTTAGACTCCATTGTCTGCATTGGTGAGCTTTCTACTGGTTATAAGGGGAAGTCCCTATAGTAGGGAGGTTTCTTAGTCTTGAAATGCATTCTGCCTGAGAAGATATTTTGGCCTAGTGAAATAAAACCTTAAGGTTTTCTTTGCTCTCTTCCTACATCTGCAACAGCCCCCTCCTGCCCTTCTTAGACCTCCCTTCCCTTGGCCCCTTCTGTGCCAAAGCCACGAGGCAACAGGGAGAGGTAGGTGGCCCTTTCACTCTCAGAGTCCCTTTTGCTGCAATCCAGCCCCTCCAGCCCCCTTGGTTATGGCAGGACTTTCCTGCTTGTTTTCTCACTGACATAAAACTGACCATCTAGAAAAAGATTACTGTGTTTTTATCATTGGGGTAATTACAACAGTGTAAGAAAACCTGATAAATACATGGATGTCTGATAAATACTTTGTACAACCCATGAAAAACAAAAGCAGAATTTCCAACAAGGCATTTAGCATTCCTTGAGGTGATTGATAATCTGATTTTTTCCCCCCCAAAAAATCAAAATTAAATCTCCCACCTTCTGTCAAACAGAACTTAATCTTTACAGTGACTTTCAAAGCTGTGAGGTAGTATTTCTAAATGAATTTTCTTGTTACATGATAAAAATTACACTGCAGTTCTAAAACCTAATTTAGGGTGTATGGCCTTTCAGCTCCATAAATCATCAGTGTGTCCTTCAGCTGAAGTGTGCTCACCACTTCTCACAGGCTGTAATATATTACTAAACTATATAAAATATAAGGTGCAGTAACAGACTCTCTTACAAATCAAATTCAAGATAGAGCTTATATATACATATAAAAATCCATTTAATTGGGATAATACTATGATATAAAACTTGAAATTGAATTAAAATGACTTTGCTTTCAGATCCTCTTTAGAGGTTGAGTTCAGTTAACATGAGAGAGACTTTTTAACCTTTATAAATGCCACAGTACATGAAATTTGAAATTGCTTTTTTTTAACTCCTGCTGATTACAAAGACTTACTGTCCCTTGTCTATTTCACTATTCCCTTTCAAAACTGGGGCACAACAGAACCGAAAGTATTGATCATTTATGATGATTTATGAACATTAATACCCTTCTAAAACATTTCCCTCCTTTTGGAGAGGTCCTTTTCTTCAGTGCCTTACCACTAAGGTATCAAGACATTGACAACCAATTCCAGGGATGTGTATCTGGGTAAAGAATGGGCATTGTGCAAGCTGCACAGTTGTGACATGGCTGCAGCTCATTATCTCTTTATCTACTAAAACAACAAGTTTCTTCTTAAAGATGTGCTTCATTCTCAGCTTCTCGTTGGTTTGTGCAATGTAACTGTTAGAAATAATGGAAAGTCCCAGACTGCAGTCTTAAAATCAGGTTCAATATCTGCTTTTGTTCACTACGCCTTCCTTACAGCAACTATTTCTTGTTCTCATCTTTATCCTTCCATGCTACAGAGCCAATATTTCATTGTTTCTTTTACTCTTTGTTATTCTTAGCTTAGTGTTTTTTCCCTTTTGATACATTTTTGGGAGACTGCTGGAATTGTTTGCATTAATTTGTAAGTGTTTGTAAGTATTTCTGCTCAAAAGGTGGCTAAAAGTTAAGTTCTGCAGGTACACAACTTGCAGTTCTGAGCTGTGAACAGAATTCATTTGCCTGGGACCCTGCGTTCTCCTAGATGAAGATTATCTCTGCTGTTATTTGGAGCAATGCCTGAGTATATTTGGAATACGTTCAGGGTCTCAAATGAGAACATGTATCTTGAAATTGGATAAAAACTAGTCAGCAAGCTTTGAGATGCATGCCAGATGGAGGAATCACAATGGTTGGGGGGCAATATCTATTTAATGTAGCAATAAAAAGTATTAAGGAAATTGGTACACCTGCAAAATGCAGATACCACCAAGCTAATGCCAACTGAGCCTTGGTATAGTACAGGCACACCACGCCAAGGATCACCCTGCAGTGATAAGCCCTGTGGAGACATACACGGCTTATTAACTCACCAAATACAGTTATCTCAAATCCAGAGGCAACTTAGACTCTCTGCATGTCACTATGGTGTGCGCAAACACCAGGATCTCTGCAATCTAGTGTAGTATAGACGAGCCCAATGCATGTTTAGACTGCTTCTGTTTATACTCTTTCTCTAGCAATATTCTTTTGCATAAGTAAGCACTACTTCGCTATTTTTGTTATTGCATTTAATGACTTGTCACAGCTCCAAGAGTGAATTCTACCACAGGACCCAAATCCAAGCATACATTTTTGGAAAGTATAGTTTAAGAAATGCATCTAAAAATGGAAGAAATTTAAAACTACTGCTCTGATATAAGAGAAAGCCTTCTATTTTAAATAAGTACTTGTAGGGAGACTGAAAGAAGGCCCTATAGTGTTATTTGCTGTGTAGTCTAACTGCAAAATCACTATGCTTGGAATAGATGCCTTGTCTCTTCAAGCCACTGAGTTACTACTTTTTTTTTTTTTTTTTTTTTTTTAGCTTCAAACATCTGTATTGCAGTGCCCTTCAATTAAATTTTTTCCTCTATACTGTGTTCTCAATTAATCTCCCTGTCCCAATCTCCTGTTAATTCTATATACTAAGATAGGAGTGTAATGTAATTTAAGTATCAAAACTCGCTTTGTAGTCAATGGAGGGAGAGAAGCACTTTAGAAGGGCATTTAATCCCATTCCCAAAATCAGAATACCACTCCGCAATTCTGAGACACAGGATGGAGTTCCTTTGACCAGAAGTTGGCATCTATATTATATATTGAAGCGTAGAATCTCATACCCACATCTGATCTAGTTGCCTCAATTCTCTGCACTGTCTGTGGTAAAAAAATAGGTACCTTCATTCATCCCAAAGTAGATTCCAAATAGGAGCGATAAGCTGGGTGTCAAAGATACCTTTCCTCTCACTTGACTGTTAAGGGAGATGTTGGGCACCTGCCTTAGGTATAGAAGTCAAAGATACCTAACACTAACACCTTCTATCTTGATTACTGAGATTGCTTCACCTCCTAACTGAGCTTAAGCTCCTATCCTTGACATTTCAGCTAAGCTAAATCCAAAATGTAGGTGAGATGAATCCAGGCTTGTGTGCTTCTCCAACCATGCCTCATATTTGAAGATGCTTATCTATTTAATTACTTGCCTCTAATTCCTATTGAGCACCTTTTTGATTCCTATGTTGAAATTCTGTGTTCACATTAAAAGTTCCAAAAATATGGGTGTTTCCAATAATTTAGATAACATCCTAATTTCTAGCTATGAATGTAGATTATAAAGTACTTTACAGAGGGATCTCTCTCCTTTCTTTGTACCTAAAGGTTCTAGTGGCCAGTTGCACTTCATCTTCCCTCCTCCAAAGAGAAAAATTTTTCAGATCCTTTTTACACCTTTCCATTAGACAGAAAACATGTCTTCCTGCAATACCTGTGTGATGCATGTATTCGTTCTGAACTGTATAGCACTGGAGAAAAAATCACGGTTCTCTTTCCTCTCCCTTAGATGGTGTTAATTAATGAATGTCACACAGTTCTCCAATGTGGCTTACATCATTACTGTCTTTTTTGGTTCCCTTGTAATGTTTGTACAGTGTGTAAACAATGAAATCAAATCCAGCACATCCAGTAATGGATCACCTAATGTAAGGGGGGAAGGGTGTTTGGAGGCAGGGGGAGAAGTGTTTTATTGCAGCAGCTCTGTTTTATATTACAGCTCCATCTGCCTATGCTGGACCTTTGGATGGCATCCGACAGTGCAAGCTAAAACAATGATCATTCAGAAAACACTTCAATAGACCAGCTAAATAATCAGACCCACACCAGATGGTGCTGTGAAAAACAAGTATCTTTTTCTCTACCAGTTTATGAACAACTACTCTTATAATGATGACCAAAAAAAATTGCAAACAGAGCTTTTGTAATATTAGAAGCAAACTCTCCCACTGCCAGGCGAGGGAACGGGTTACTTTACTTTATTTAAAAATTGAATATGGTTTGTTCAGACTGTCTTTGTTAAATCACTTTTCCATGAGATAATACTTTCAGTGTAAAATAACGTCTATTAGGAAAGAGGGATTTTTTATTTAAGATCACGTGTGTAGAAGGGCACTCTGCATGTACACATACGTAGATTTGTTATTGTGGTAACTAACAAGGACATTTTTTACTTTGTGTATATACAAATTGCTACAGTGTTTATATTCTGAGATATAAATATTTCAGATTCTTTGTATAGAGGGTTTAATTGACCTCCCAGTGCAAATGAGCTAAGCCAATGAGTATCCCCAAGTGTACAGCAACTACAAAACCACCTGCGCTAAGTAACTGTGGGTTGATTTACTGGGCTATCATTTTTCTCTTCTGTTTCTTGTACTTCATAAATTTTGGATTTTGCTATTCTCCCTACCCTCATTGCCTGTCAATTTTTCATAAATATAGAAAAGTGGTAACTATTTAGCACTAAATATGTTTAGCCTACTTTATGTGATAATTAGATATAAAGTTAGTATATTCTCTGCAATCTAAAAATAATGGGAGAGACATTTTTCCCAAATTCTTCTTGATAGATAAGTCCACTATGTATACAACTAAATAACCCCTCATGCTTATTTATTGTCAAGTAACAGAAAACTTTGCAAAGATGAATTATGAGATATAGTTTGAACATTTTTGAGTATTATTACTTTTAGAGTTAGCAATTTGGCAGTGCTAAAATATGATGATCATTTCCAGCCTTCTTGCCAGGAGTTCAAGGCAGGTATGAAATTTAAGGCCTAATTTTGTTCTCCCCCTCTACTAGCATAAATCAGGAAGAATGCTGTTTCATTCAGTGGAAATGCATCAATGTAGAATTAGGTGTTGGTCCTGATATCAACTGTCACTTCAAAAACACTACCAATAATACTGCTTTATTATTATTGTTGCACTTGATACTGGCATTTTGATATTTCCCAAAAAAAGCAATGACAGGATTGACATACTACTGTACAAGCCATGTACTGGTAGCATACAATTGTCCTAACATTTCAGAAAATGTACTGTTGCCTGCCAATAATGCTTTGGTTATCTGTCTCACCAGTCTGCAATTCCAGTTCTGCAGGACAGTTCACGGGCAGTACATTGCTTGAATAGACCACTCTCTAACAAGTTCAAGAACCTAATTTATGATCATATACCACATGAGAACATAAAGAGGGAGAGAAAAAACAGGCAAATATGGCAGTAATGTGATCTTCTTCTTGTAGAGTTTAGTAGTGAGAATGACTTGGTCATTCTGAATAACTGAAGCTTTCTGAAGTAAATAAATCATTATCAGCAGTCTCCATCTGCCTTCTACTTGCTTTACTAATTACTGGAAGGGAAAGTGTGTGTGGCAAGGTTGGGTTTTTTTTTTTCCCCAAAGCAAAAGGAAAATTTTTCTGTCATCTGCTTTTTTCAATTGTTGAGATTTGCTAGCCCACTGTTATTAGGAAAACAGTGTCTTACTGTTGTATTTTTAATTTTATTTCTTCAATTCTCTCTCCTTCAGCAGGCTGGAAGATCTTTAATGCTATTCTGGCCTTTGCATGCAATACTGTGAACAGATTGGTGTTGTCAGGGAATTATATCCAATCTGTGTTGAGCTTTGAAGAGGAATTGTTTATGATTAGGTGATTTACACTTGAAGTGGGCAGAAGATGGCAAGGCCTATAATTAGAAGGTGGGAAATTTATCTCCCAACAGCATGTTCCTCCCTCTGAGCAGAGCCCTAGAGTCAGAAAAGGGCAGATGTAAACACACTTCTCCTCCAAGCTGGCAGATTCTGCACCTGGGTTTGATTGAGTCTGGATTGTTGCTGCCAGGAACAACAGTTGGACTTCAGCCTGGTTAGGAAAGGCAAATTCTGTCACCACTGTCTTCTTTGCTTAGCTTATCTGCTGTATTTTCTAAAACATTTTGTTGAAGCACATGTGCCTCTTCTGACCCAGTTGGCCAAATGCACATGACCAAGCTGCAGTACATTGCCTGTTCTTGGGTTCAAGTAGGCACAGGTCACCTGAAGAGCTGAAAAGGAATCAGAAAGCCCCAGAATCACCCTGCTAAATAACATCTGTCAGAAGCTGAACAAAGAGACGTTGTCAATGCTCCAACTCTCTTCCTTAAATCTGGGTAGCTGTATCCCACCCTTGTTCTTTTGCCTGTAACTCTCCCTGTGCATGAGAGATGTGGCTCTGCCAAAGTGGCTGTGCCAGTCCACACTAAGGGACAGCGGCTATAAGCCATTTTACAGGTATTTACCCCATGTTTAGCAGTCTAGAGAATGTGTTGGGTGCCATTAAAAATGGGCTCAAGATTCCTACTTCCAGGCTCTACCAAGTGCTACATTAGCTTGCTATCTGACTGCCTTATTGACATTTTCAGTTACCTCATAGGTGTCTTTGGAGAAAAGTGTCTGAGTTTCTGTAGCCAGCTTCTTTGTACACCAACATCACCCAGCTCCCATGGTCTACTCTACCATTCCCAAGAGTCCCAAGGAAACACAAAAAGGGCTTTTGACTAAGATAATATCCAATAATTCAACTCAAGTACATGTCTTCTTGGAGCAGTCCAACTAATCTACAGATTATTTTTATTGTCCATTTTAATAGTCTGTATAACAATTTTTAAAGTTCAGAATTTAGCTCAACCAAAGTTTTGAAGTGATAATGTTGTCTTTTGACTGTAAAATCAACTCCAGCTAAATGTATTCTTTTGTTGAAGAGGAAAGTAAAAAGTCACAACTAAAGGTTTTCCTGTGGACACAGGTTATTTTTGTTTTTTTTCCCACCCAGGAATCTCTGTTGAGATTTTGTCCTTCTTCCTCACTCCAATCTTGAGAAAAATGTTTTTTTAAAATGTATTAAGAGATATTTAAGAATTAAGAGAAGGATGTATGCTGCCAGACTAAAACTCTGTATTTAAAAAATCCCAGCCAACCCTCAATACTTCTAGCCTATATGATCTGCCAGCCAAACCAAAGCTACTGTCATCCAAGAAGCTGTTAAGAAAAAAAGGGGGAAAGTTACATGGTAATTTGCTTTTAACACAATCACTTTATTTACATCTGGTGAATTTTTTTTTTCAACAAATTTTTTTTTTGCAGACCCTTTTTAACCAACTTGTTGTGTCCCCCCTTCCCCAATTTCTCACAGGACAGAGATAGTTTAACTAGTTTCTAAACCTCATAAAGAATTTCCTGCAGGATACATTATAGCTGTAAGAGGAGACTGATTATATACCACACAACTATTTACAGTGTCTTCAGCCTCCCCAGTGCTCTGCAGTAGGAAAGAGCTCCCAGGAGTTAGCTGACCTCTGTATGTGACTAGTAGTTCTAGTCCAGGAGTGCTCTTAGTGTTCACTGAGTCTGAAGAAACAAAAGAAATGGTTTTACAGAGGCTACCAGCTTCAATAAGCTGGGAAAGGACAGGTTATTTATTAAATATGTACCTTTAGGAAAGGTTGCTGATACTCTTTTTATATAATGGGCAGATAGAGACTGAAGAAGAAAGCAGTACAGTTAATACAGTGACAAGTCAACAAGGACTGAACTAAAATAGTCTATGTCTCAGGAATACAGGTGAAGAGAAAATAGAGGGGAAGTAATAGTAGAATTGTTTCAGTGAAGATTGCCCCGAGGACTTGAATTTATTCTCCAAATTCCTTCACTGGTAAAAAAAAAAAAAAAAAAAAAAAGAAGAAAAATCTAGAGATTTCAAAGTATAAGGTTTTGCTGTGGAAAAAATACATAACAGTATATAGTAGTAGAAATCATTGTAATGTGAAAGTATCCAGAAGTTTGAAAAAATCAATTTTTCATAAAATCCTCCAAAAACTGATCTGTTTTTTAAAGTATCTGTGGCATCTGAGCATTAAAAGAGGTTTCAAAGAAATTTCATGTTCAATAACAAAAGTAGATTTCAAGAGAAAGAACATACCAGTTCTGCTGACAGTAATTTATATGTTATATTGCTTCTCCTACTCAGTTAAGTGGCCAAAACCTGCCAGGAAGGGTATCATTTTCATAAATTTAAACTCAGAATTTTGCTACAAGCAAAATTGGCTTAAGCATCCTGACTCCTGTTATTGGATTAAGAAACATGGAAAAACTTTTCAAAGGACAGAGCCAGATTTTTTCAAGGTATGTAAGGAAAAGGATTTCGGAAGTAGCACATGCCTAGCTTCCACTAAATGCCCACCTGCCTCTTTAGAGGTGTCTAGTTACTTCCCGACAGAACGTTTTTCTTCCTCTTGGTCCATTGCATAATGTGCCAAGAATAAGATAAGAACTCTGATTTTACTTATTTCTTTTTAATTTCACTCTTTGATTGATGCCAAATATCTGAGTTCTTCTCTGAGCTCTCAGTGACTTCTTGGATGAGTGATGAACAAGCCGAAAATATAATAGAGCTGCAGGTCAAATACGAAATAATGCAGTATGAGATATCCTGAATGGCACAAGAGTGTTTTAAATTTTGTTATGGTTGCCATTTGAATCTTGTGAGCATTCTGAGTCCAGCTGATTTGTGCTGCACTGCAGAGGACATAGTACACATGCTAGTATTCAAGCTACTAATCACTCTATACTCTAGTATGAAAATTTGTTCTCTGATGTTAAATTCAATTCTGTAGAAATGAATTTTGTAACATGATGGATGGATGCAGCCATGATATAAATGGTGACTAGAGCCCCATTGCAGGTACTGTACCCTGCTGTCTCATCCTCCTCTGGAGCCCAGGCTGTGCCCCATATCCCCAGCCACAGCAGGCTGCCTGCTCATAGAATCATAGAATCATAGAATCATAGAATGTTTAGGGTTGGAAGGGACCACTAGTGGTCATCTAGTCCAACCCCCCTGCAGTGAGCAGGGACACTGCTAACTAGATCAGATTGCTCAGAGCCCCATCCAACCTGGCCTTGAATGTTTCCAGGGATGGGGCCTCCACTACCTCTCTGGGCAACCTGTTCCAGTGTTTTACCACCCTCATTGTAAAAAATTTCTTCCTTACCTCTAGCCTGAACCTACCCTGTTCTAGTTTAAAACCATTTCCCCTTGTCCTAACACAGCTGGCCCTATGAAAAAGATGCTCCATGGGGAATGAGCCTGCAGCTGGCAGAGGCACAGCACCAGCAGCCCTTCTGCCTTTGAGGCTGTTCTGTCCCTCTCTCCCACCACAGTGCTGGCACCATTTCGGCTCTCAGTACAGCACCAGAGATTCTCTGTGGAGCCAGAAGCTGCAGGGATGTGCTGAGTGGACTGAGTGATGCCAGCACTACAGCAGGGGAGATGAGACTAGCATGAAAGCAAAAACCTTCATGGTCTGCCCCGCAAATCTGTGCTTGGCATTACATATTCAGCATCCAAATGCCTGGTGAATCACAGGTCATATTCATTAATTTAGGCTTCACTTCAGCTAGCTGATTAAACACATAAACGAAATGAATATTCCCCTTGATTTCAATTAGATCATTCAATTTAAACCTAGGCACACATGCTAATCTTTGCTGAACTAGGGCCATTGCTGTTCCATAATAAAAATCTACGACTTCATTTGAAGGGACAAAAATGACTAGAGAAGGCTGTCTGGTATAATGTATGAGTGTTTGTTCTCTATAGGCTGAAAACACAACCTAAGTTGTTAAAATGACAAAATCAAATGTAGGATTTGTGGGCTAAGACACTCAGCTGACTTCTGATTCATTGTAACTCTTCCCCTGGTAGTTGAGGCAAAATCACACTGGCCGAAATGAAAAACTGAGTGGTCATTCTGGATATGTCATCCACCTGTGGATGACCCATGGAAATTGCTTGCTTTGGCATTTGTCAGCATCCTCAGCTGTAGACTGCTCATGGCTGCCAAAGACTTACAGCTGGATGCTGCACATTCTGCTATTCCGAAATTCAACAACACATGTCAAGCTGACCAACCAAAGGTAGCAGCCTCCTGACTTCAGTGGGTTCATCTTGGACTCAATTGCCCATGTGCGAATGGAGTCTAACATTTGGTTCATTAGTATGGCTGCCACAAGTGTAGATTAATCAGTGCTTTTGGAATGCATGCTGTACTGCTGAGCACCATAGAAATGCCTGTAGATAATTTTTTCTAAAAAGTAATTGTCATCATTCTCTTCACATGTGCTCTGAAAGCTCTTAAAAGGCCTCTCTGACCCTTTCCTATTCAGTCATTTGTCTTGCAAAATCAGCTGCTTAGTGTGTGCTTACATAGTGCCATAAAGGATTGTGATGAAGTGAAGGCTGAAGCGCTAACTTTAAAGAATTAAAGAATAGGTATTATGTTCTGGTTTTCTTTCAGGACTGAAACTAAAATTAGCTGGAAGAAAAAATGGTTATAAAGAAGGTGCAGTGAAATACAGGAAGAAATTTGTTTTAAGCTAAATAATAAAAAATAGAATGATACATTCTATATGGCCATGAAAATGATCAGAGGGCTGGAACACCTCTCCTATGAAGCAATATTGAGTTGGAGTTGTTCAGCCTGGAGAAGAGAAGGCTCTGAGGAGACCCTATTGTGGCCATTCAGTATATAAAGAGGGCTTATAAGAAAAATGGAGAAAGACTTTTTACCAAGGCCTGTAGTGACAGGACAAGGGGTAATGGTTTTAAACTGAAAGAGGGTAGATTTAGATTGTATATAAGGAAGAAATTTTTTATGATGAGTGTGGTGAGACACTGGAACAGGATGCCCAGAGAAGTTGTGGATGCCCCAGGTCAGGTTGGATGGGGCTTTGAGCGACCAGATCTAGAGAAAGATGTCCCTGCCCATGGCAGGCGGAGTGGAACTGGATGATCTTTAAAAGTCTCTTCCAACCCAAACTATTCCATGATTCTGTGAATCTATGAATGGCAGAATCTACTTGAGGAGCGGAAAGGACCAGCAAGACCATGAGCTGACTCAGCAAAAAGGGGAGTTCAACTCAGAGTCAAAAGCCATGTTAATAAGACAAGACAGGATTGGTACTTGGGTAGGTAATAGCTGGATAGACAGTAGCCTGGAAGTTGGGCGTGCTGGCTAACAGAAGACAATTAAATGAAAAAAGTTTGTGATGATGTTGCATCTGTGCTGCTGGAGACTACAAGCTTGGCATAGATACAACCTTCCATGCACTGAGGAACTCCAAAATAAGGGCTATTTCTCACAAGGAACAGCAAGTTCTTGAATATAGCTGGGAAACAGAAGAGTACATTTAATTAAATCCAACAAATTGAGGATTGTGATGCTTTTTGCAACAACAAACTAAATCTGGGCACGAAGGAGTGCAATAGTAACAGTAAACAATGCAAAAATATTCATAACAGCAAAATGATGGTTGGAAGCAAAATTATTAAGAAACCAAATAAAACTAGCCTTGCACTTTGAAATGCCACTCTGAAACTTACAGCCTCTCCAGTTAGAAAAAAACCCCAACAAGCAGGCTTTATTTTCTAGAAGTTGCTGACTGCATTGCTATCTGCACTGATATCAGCATGATGTCTGGCTAAATCTAATGAGTTTTATTTGGAACAGTAGGTTGGGAAAAATGAAGAATTTTTATGTGAGAAATGGAGGAATTACTTATGTAACTACATGTAACTTTCACGAAGGGTAACCTCGTAATAATGTATGTTTGAGTAACTGAAGGTGTGTGTCTTCAGCATCCACATAACCCGGAAGAAAAGCTGTTCTTAACCAAATATAGTGCGGAGCATCTGAATCAGCCATCAGGAGTTTTTCTGTTTGATTGGTTGGGTTTTTCTCCCCCGTGTCAAAGGAAGCAAGATATAAATGAGATTTCCATGGAACTGGTATGTCACCTGTGACCCTGAACTTACTACAGGAACAAAGGAATGAAATATATCTCTTTGCATGCTATTAATAATTTCAAGAAAATTAGCAATTCTGTGAAAAAGTTCTTTATTAAATAAAAGGTAAATAATATAAAAATATACCTACAAATATTGATCTCTTCTTGGATTCTGCTGTGCTTGCGATGAAAAGAAAGACTGCCATTAATACAAGGCAACAACAGATTTAAATATTTCTTACAAGTTCAACATACAAGAACTCACACGAAAGAAAACACATGAAGACAGTTTATACTCATTATTTATATCACAGAGTCACTATTAGTGCTCTTAACAAGGCTACATCTCAAAAACTGAAAGTGAAATAAGAAACTATATTTTTCATGAAGATTAAGGGAAATTGTTTAAAAATTATAGGCATGCACCTGCTAGAATAAGAAAATTTACAAATTGACAAAACTGTATGGATACAAAAAGTGACATTTTCCAATATCCAGCAAAAGAACTTTAGATTCCTTAACAGCTAAAGACATGATTATAGATAATTCCACTGAATGAAAAATTGCCTCACAATTGATGAACAATATGCACAGCAGTATATTACACTTTTAACTCATCTGTTAGTTCATGCAACTGATTGGACAGATCTGAAGTATACAATGTGATTTCATATTTCCCATGCTTAGTCAAAATCATAAATCAATTATTTGCTCCCTAGTAAAACATGTTCAAAATACCACCTGTCTGTACAGAATATGGATTTCAAGTTTGGAATTATATGCCTATCCTGGCCAAATTTATGTTGTCACATGGGTTTGCTTAGCTTTTTTTACAGTTATACCCCAACCATAAAAGCAATGGATATTTCCATATTGGATTTTTTTGAAGTTGGGAGGACTTTAGCTGACTTGTTAAAACAGTACATGCTTGTATTCTTTGGAAGCATATACAGTGTCATGAATGTCATAAATCCAGTCTGTATCAGAAACAGTCTTTCTTCAGTGTCATATTTAGTCTGTTATTGAAAGAAAGTGAATTCTGTTCCATTTTTCAAGATCTAAACTTTGAACTGGGGTATACGCTTACCTAGCAAGCTAGAGCTGCACCAAAACAACCAGAAAGAGATACCTTGGTTTTCCAAATATATTGTGTCCTCCAGTGTCTCACATAACATTTTAAATTAACAAATACATCTATCTGTGAAATACATTAATTAGCACATCTTAAAAGGGGTTTCTCACTTTTTCTGTCTTTGTAATCTTTACCACTCATTCATTTAGTGGTAACTCACCAAAACCTCAAAATTTTTGTTGATTAATTTACAATTCATAACCTTCAGTTTCTCACCTAACCTAATTAGTGTCCTAAGAAAAGGATTCACAAAAAATGTTGGTCAGAGAGCCAAATAAACTAGACTGAGTTTAGACTGAGTAGAACTTTCTGGGTCCCCTCTGTCTCTCAAAGATGGATAGGTACCTAACAACAAAGAAGCTCAGGTCAGCTTTCAATTAAGAGCCATATCTTAGAATGAAGCACTTTAAAAAGGACATTTTTTTCATACTTCTCAGGAGAATAAACACTGCTCAGCATCTTCTTCTCTTCAGTCTATAGTATGTCACAATAGTTAGTGATATTTGCTTTAGCTATAATGATAGAAAGACAGAAAGAAGACAATCACAGAATCGCAGGAAGGCTATGGTTGGAAAGGCCTCTGCGTATCACCTGGTCCCTGCTCAAACTGCTTGTTCAAAGCAGGGTCAGCTACAGCAGGCTGCTCAGGGCCATGTCCAGCGGGGTTTTGAACACCTCCAAGGTTGGAAACTCTGTAATTTCTCTGGGCAACTTGTTCCAGAGTTTGACCATCCTCACAATAAAAAAAGTCTTTTCATTTGTTTAAAGGGAATTGTATTTCCTTTTGTGCCTTTCCTTCCACTGGATACCACCAAGAAAAGTCTGGCTCCATCCTTTATATGCGGTATTTATAAACATTGACCAGATGTCTCCTGACCTTCATCTTCTCCAGACTCAACAGTCCCAGTTCTCACAACCTCTCCTCATACAAGAGATGCTCCAATGCCTTAATCCAATGCTTCATGGCCCTTTGCTGGGCTCTCTCCTGTATGTCCATGACTCTTGTGCTCTGGGAAGCCCAGGACTTCTAGCCCAGGCATGGAATCATAGAATCATAGAATGTTTTGGGTTGGAAGGGACCTTTAGAGGTCATTGTCGTGGTTTAACCCGGCTGGCAACTCAGCACCACGCAGCCGCTCGCTCACTCCCCCCCCTCCCTCAGTGGGATGGGGGAGAGAATCGGAAAAAAAATAAAAGGTTAGAGCTGAGGGCTGAGATAAAGACAGTTTAATAAGAGAGAATAATAATAATAGTAATAATGAGAATGATAACAGAATATACAGAATATACAAAACGAATGAGGCACAAGGCAATTGCTCACCACCCGCCGACCGATGCCCAGCCCGTCCCGAGCCGCAAGCAGTCCCCGAGCCGCGAGCAGTCCCCGAGCCCCGAGCAACCGACCGAACTAACTAACCCCCCCCCGAGCATGACGTTATATGGTATGGAATAGCTCTTTGGTCAGTTTGGGTTAGCTGTGCTAGCTGTGCTCCCTCCCAGCTTGTTATGCACCTGGCCGAGCAGGAGAAGCTCAAAAAGTCCTTGAGTAGTCTGAGCACTACTTGGCAACAGCTGAAAACATCAGTGTGTTATCAACATTCTTCTGGTACTAAATCCAAAACACAGCACTATGCTAGCTACTGTGAAGAAAATTAACTCTATCCCAGCCGAAACCAGGACAGTCATCTAGTCCAACCTCCCTGCAATGAGCAGGGACACCGCTAACTAGATCAGGTTGCTCAGAGCCCCATCCAGCCTGGCCTTGAATTTTTCCAGGGATGGGGCCTCCAATACCCCCCTGGGCAACCCGTTCCAGTGTTTCACCACCCTCATTGTAAAGAATTTCTTCCTTATATCTAGTCTAAACCTACCCTGGTTTAGTTTAAAATCATTACCCCTTATCCTGTCACAACCAGCTCTGCTAAAAATATTGTCCCCGTCTTTCCTATAGGCTCCCTTTAAGTACTGAAAGGCCACAATCAGGTCTCCCTGCAGCCTTCTCTTCTCCAGGCTGAACAAGCCCAACTCTCTCAGTCTGTCCTCATAGGAGTGGTGCTCCAGCCCTGGGATCATTTTAGTCCAGGTCAGTCTCACCAGTGCTGAGTAGAGGAGATCACCTCTCCTGACCTGCTAACAATGTTCTTCCTAATGCAGCCCAGGATCTTTTTGGCCTACTCGGTGGCAAAGGTACATTGCTGGGCTTTGTTCAACCTTGTGACTACCAGGACTTCCAGAAGCTTTTCCTCAAAGCTACTTTCCAGACAGTCATCCCCCAAAATATTACTGATCCATGGAGTTATTCCTCCATAGATTCAGGGCTTTGCATTTCTGTTTCATTGAACTTTGTGAGATTACTCTGCTGATTTCTCCAACCTGTCCTCTGGCAGCATAACTGTCTGGTGTATCAGCCACTCCTCCCAGTTCTGTATCATCACAAACTTGCTGAGATTATGCTCTTCCCCATCATCCAGATCACTAATGATGACATTCAGCAGTACTGGCCCAGTATTGACCCCTGAGGTACACCACTAATGACTGGCCTCTAGCTAGAATTCATGCCACTGATCACAACACTCTGAGGTCAGCAGTTCAGCCAGTTTTCAGTCTATCTCATTGTCCACTTACATAGGCTGTACTTCATTAAGTTTGTCTTGTGGTTGTTACTAGGGATGGTGTCATTCCAATGAGATTGTAGCCCAGAAACCGCATGCAGACCTTTAATTCCTCCCATTTGCTCCCCATGCTGCATGCATCAGGATATGTAAACTTCAGATAGGCACTTAGCAGTGTTGGTTGATCAGTAAAAGTTAGGTATATAATGTTCAAGTAGAATTAATAGCTATTACTGAATTAGACCATAGACGATACCAAATGGTGTGTTTTAACACAAAGAGTATATGCACGGAGAAGAAAGAGGCCAGGCTAAAACTGATGCTGATTTCCTATGTTTATGCAAGGGAAACATCATCCCCAGAGTTGTCACCATTCTAACCCTGGCTGCTCAGACTTCAACACCAAACCTCAGGTTGCTTCTTATATATTCTCTAACGATTGGTGCTTATTGCATCCACCTACAAACCTTGTTTTACCAATACATTCTTGCATGGGATGTGAGAAGCAAGGATTCAAAATCTCTCTCTGCTGGAAGTTTTGTGTTTCTCACTTCTCAGGAAAGTGTCCTATAAATTATTCTGAGTCACTCCTAGCCTTCTCTGTTAAAGCTATTCATGTAATAATTGATTGTTCATTGGTCTAGAAACCAAGTATAATCCAGGAATTAGAGACTGCATCCCAGTCACTTCCTCAGTTACTAGCTGAGTAATTTACTCAAAACAGAACAACTTTAAAAAGTGAGATTGAAAAGATCCCCATACTTTAACAGTACACTAACATTTACTGTAGAGTATTTTCCAAGCAAGTACTCTCAGAGGATGGAGTTGAATACTGAATGTCAACTTTGAGATGATTCTCCAGTGCTCTAACCTTTCCAAGCAAAGTTTCTCAGCTACAGTTCATTACTTCCTTGTATGAATCAAGTTCTTTAGATGAGATATATAGACTATGAATCCCCACTTGAACATATGTAGGAAATGGCACATCAGTGGATGTAGGAAAGATTTGAATTTGACTGAGCTGTAGACTTAGGCGTAAGAAATATCAGCTGCACACTTGCTGCAACAATCAATGCTTCAAATTAACACTTCTAAGATATGAACAAAAATAGGAGCATAAATATTCTTCAATTTATTTTATTTTATGTCTAGTGAGGATAAAAATATAATCTACTCTGTGCATAACTTCTGAATTTAATTATGTGTTTCCCATAGAAGATCAGAATATTTATATAGCCCCACAGGATCATGAGAGACATTTCACTGGGGCTACACTAAAGGCTAGTTTCTTTGTTGTGTTACTCGTTAGTTCCACATCAGAAAACGTTATCCTATAACTCTTCAATAAAAAAGGGGGAGGGGCACTCTAATAAAAGTTTTCAATAAATTTCTGCAAAGATATGCTTAGAATTGAGCATCCAAAGTCACTATGTTTCTTCTGTATACAGCACTTGCTCTCCAGATGGCAAAGCAGGACACAAGGCTTCTAAAGACAATGTTAAATATAGGAGTTTCATGTAGAATTCTCAGCTATTGTGTGTCATCTCAAATGGCACTTGATGTCTACATTTGGAGAATTGGATTGAACATAAAGGCTGAGATTCAATAATAGATTAAGATGTCTAAATTAAGGTGTGCATTTGTCTAGATTCACATTACAGTATATGGGATCTATAGAGATATTCGTTTAACCAGAGATTGTCCTCTGCTTCAGATTGAAGTGTGTAGGAATGTAGATTCAGTGAACTTCATGGATTACACTCTCATTTGTCTATAATGTCCAACTCACATTCAGTCTCCCACATGTAGGTCCATTTGGGTTGCTGAAAGTAAAGGATTGGCAGTTTGAGCAAGGTCATGACTTCCAAGAAGCTTCATTGAAGCACTTTTCTGAACAGAGATTGTTTCAGTCCCAAGCAGAATAATGAACCTGAAAGTGTGACTAGAAGAGGGTTCCGGAACAACAGCTTAGGTGACAGGGGGCTAGTAAGTGGCTATACTACCTGGAGTGTGTCTCAAGGCTGACATGTGAAAGTACAGAAAGCTCCAAAATAAAAGACAGCTGTTGGCATAGAACACAGATGTTAGCCTCATTTCCTCTTTTTCACTTGCAATATTTCTGCCGTTACATGCATTTCAGGAAGGATAAGGATGTAAATATTCCTGTCCTCTTTCTACTTCTTCAGAATGGTAGCCTAAAAATGTAGGAATCATTCCCTAGCTAGTTGGAATTACTTGTACACTGAATACAGGAGGATCTACCTCAATATCTTGTGGTTTTCTGGGTTGATCATCTGGAGTTTTTTCCTGAATAGCACACCACTATGAAAACTTTTAATTAAAAAGTTTTTGAGATAAAACAAACTAAAAATATGGAAAGAAAGGAAAGAAAATAACTTTAAATTTCAGATTAAAAAAAAAGAGCCACAGGATGTTTAATTATTTCCTCCAAATTTAGTTAGTTACATGGCCTGCAGTTCCAGGGTTTGGAAGCTACTGTAAGTTACATGTCTTTCTCTGTTAGGCTCAAGAGCAAGAGATATACATACTAGATTTATGAGAATTTGACAGTTTATGATGTTATCGTTCTGCATTTTCATCTTTCTGTTCTTTGATTTTTTGAAAACAGTCTTGAAATCAGTATCTAAGAATGATGGTCTTCCCAAAGACACAACTGCCACGTGATTAAAGTAAATTCAGCAACGTCACCAAACTGAAGTTTGTGATGGAAAAGCATCTATAGTTTAGCTAATTCCTGCCATCCTTATAAACAAAGTTCTCTATTTTAAATCACCCAGGAACAGACGAACTTTTATACAGGATGGAGTGACTACTCCCCCCTTTATTATCATCTCTGGCAATATTTACCTGGAAGAAAAGAACAAACTTTCTTCCACACACACAACCTTCCCTTTATTGGTTTTCAAAGTACTGTTCAAGAGTTAGATTAAAATTTACTTTTTCTTAATATAAAAAACCAGCATCACATTTTTAAATACTAAGCCTGTCTGATATAATTAAAAGGAGCTTCTTTGCAGCTAATGTCCTATAAATCTCTGTTGTGGTTTAGCCCCAGTCAACAACCAAGCACCGCACAGCCATTCACAGTCAGAAGAGTAAAAGTAAGAAAACTCATGGGTTGAGAGGTTTAATAATTGAAGTAAAATATAATAATAACAGTAACAACAACAACAATAATAGTAAATTTTAATGAAAAGGAAAACAACGAGAGAGAGAGAGAGAGAGAGAGAGGCAAAACCCAGGAAAAATAAGTGATGCAACCACTCACTGCTCACTGACCAATGCCCAGCCAGTCCCCAAGCAGCAGTCACTGCTGCCCAGGTAAATCCCCCCAGTTTCTATATTGAGCATGATGTATATTCCATATGGTCTGGAGTAGCCCTTTGGTCAGTTGGGGTCAGCTGTCCTGGCTGTGCCCCCTCCCAACTTCTTGTGCACTCAGCAGAGCATGGGAAGATGAAAAATCCTCGAGTGGTGTAAACACTGCTTAGCAACAGTTAAAACATCAGTGTGGTATCAGCATTCTTCTCATCCTAAATCCAAAACAGAGCACTAAGCCAGCTACTAGGAAGAAAATTAACTCTATCCAAGCCAAAACAAGGACAATTCCCAGCCCAGGATTTCATGTATTTTTCTCCATATCGTTACCTAGGCCTCAGGAGTGCATTATTCTGTGTACCCAAGACAGAAACAGAGAAACATATGAGTATTTATATACAGTGAAGACGAGTATCTCTGGATATTTTTCTCTCTTCTTGTGCCTATATTGCATGTCCAAAGGCAATACAATGCTTGAGTTGGAAAAAAAAAAAAAAAAATAAAAGCAGTTGTATTATAGTATTATAATAATAATAATTAAGCAATGTTGTTTACAAGTGGAAAAATGAAAACGGTAAACTGCCAGATTCTGAAGAGGTTTGGATTCTACATTCTTAAAAGGTCATTTGGGCTTACAATGTTCATGAGAGCTTGTAAGGACCCCACATAAAGAAAGCTTCTCAAGGCTGATCTCCATACTGAGACCATACATAAATTCTTTTGATCATCTCCCAGCCTTGAATTTGCAATGGAGATTGAACAAATCAGAGCCATCAAAGAACACTCCGTACCCCAGTTCCTGCATACTCTTTAGTCACCATCTTATGAGCAGTGCAATGTTATATACAGTTAGAGCAGAAAGGATAATCAAAGTTATCATCTCCATGCTATAAAATGGTAAAGGAAGTCATAAATAAGAGACCTTCTCTACCACCCTGTTCTTTCTTCTCCAAACGCTGGGAGACAGTTTTCATGCTTTTATTTCCAAAAAAAAATTAAGCAGTATTTTCTAGAAGTACTTGGATTTGAAACATAAGGGAAACATTACAATATTGCAACAAGGCAATGGAAGATGAGATCCAGCGTTCAGCTGTGCAGTAAATATTTAGTTTTCCATTCTTCTGGATTCAAAATTTGAATAGAGAAGTCAATAAATGAATGTTGAACTGATTTCAAAGGTATAAGGATTGAATTTATGATATTTTTAGAGGAAAATGTTCTGACTCGGGAAGGCTAAAGTTGTATTTCTTCTAATTAATAGGGTCTCTGTGATAAAATACGTAAGAAAAATGATGCAGGGATAAAATAGCCATTTTAAAAATTCTTAATTAAAAACAATTAATTCAAATAAAGCAACAGTGTAATTATTTCAATATTTTTATTCCAAACAAAGGGTGAACTTGAAAAACTTCTTTTTTTCTTTTTTTCTTTTTCCTCCCACCAAGTCAGGAAATTTTAAACATTCTTCAAAGCCCTGGTAAATTTGTTCAGGGGATCCTTTATTGTGTTGGGGATTTGGAAGAAGAACTTTTGGTACATTTATTTGTTCAATGTCTTGACTTTTTAAAATGTAGTTCAATTTTTTATTTTTTTTTAATAAGCTATCAAGTCTAAATGACCTTTGTTGACATTTCTTTGGAAGGTGCAAGAGGGTAATCTTTTCTCTTGTAAATTTAATATGGAAATGCATAACTTACAGTGGATTCTGACTTCTCCCCTCTTTCCCCCAATTTCATTCTTTGTGAAGTCTCAAAAAATCTAATTTATCATATTTTTTCTCCTGCTCTTACCTAGGAGTCCTCCTTTTTTTTTTTTTTTTTCAATTAAGTCAGTTCTCACAGCTTCTTTGTAATCATTCCCATGATTGACTTTCCCTCGGGAATAATGGCAGCTGCTTTCTGGTGAATGTTAACTAGTGCAATTATATTCTCAAATACCATAAATGTCTACTTAATTCCCTAAATTGTCAATACTATTTGTAAAGGATAAGTGAAAAGAAAAATATTTGCCCTCATGGTTTATTTAGAATGCAAACTGTTAGTGTTGGGGGCTGCCTGCTTGTATTTGGGTTGGCACAATAGGGCTCTGATACTCATAAAATGCTATGAAATTATTAATGCTATGAACTTCTTAATTTTAGATATCTAAAACATTTTTGAGTGCACAAGAGATTTCGAGTGAATAACTTTCAAGTCTTAATTTTGGGAAGTTGCAATCCAATGCATAAAAAGAGGCAGCCTGGAATCCCTAAAACTCTTTCACTTCCAAAAGCTAAGCTTGTATTACCCAAGGGAGTACATTTCTTTTTTAATTACCATTATAATTTCATTTATTTTGTCATCAAACCAGTTCTTCCAGAATTTATTCTAGAGATATTCAGTTTGGATGTCTGTATCACAGTTGAAATATTCTATTTTTAATGATTGCATCAAGTATAATACGATTTTCATTTCTCCGAGTTCACTACAGGATTGTGATACAGTACATGAAAACAATGAAAGCAGTTTTAAAGGTGTTTCCAAAAGCTATTGAAAATATTAACTTTATCATGAAATATTTCAAATTTGGGGTCTTTTAAACATGGGTTGGTCTACTCGACACCAAGATTGCTGGCAACAGACAGGGTACACCTATTTCAAAGGGGGAAGAGGGCTTACTGAAAGAGCCTTAAACTAGATTTGAAGAGGCAAAGGGATAAAAACAGGCTCGCTAAAGATAAGCCTAGGATGGCACGCCAGTGTTTGAGAAACATTATGCTAGTGAGGTCCTTTGGTCTGCCATCTCAGTGGAGGTAGGGGGGTGGAGATCCATGCGGCAGCAATCACTGCCCCCCCAGGCCAATTACCCCCAGCTTATATACTGAGCATGACGTCATATGGTGTGGGATACCCCATTGGCCAGTTGGGGTCAGCTGTCCCGGCTGTGTCCCCTCCTAGCTTCTTGTACACCCAGCAAAGCTGAGAACTGAGAAGTCCTTGGCTAGTCTAAGCACTGCCTGGCAACAACTAAAGCATCAGGGTGTTATCAACATTCTTCTCATCATAAATCCAAAACAGAGCACTATACCAGCTACTAGGAAGAAAATTAACTCTATCCCAGCCGAAACCGGGACAGCAATGAGAATGAAATAAGTGAGAACTAAAATCAGATGTGCTACCTTTACACTGAAAGAAGTCACCTAGTAGGAAACAGGCAGAGAAAATTGAAAGACATTCTGAAACTTTGGAATATATGTCCATCTACAATTTGTGAAAATACTCCTCTTTCTTAAGAGAAAAGTTAAATTTAGGTTTTAACAGGAATAACACTTTGCAGACAATGAGACAGCTAATTAAATACTTAAGCCCTGCTGATTCTGTGAAGGTTAAATGACAACTATTACACACATTGCTAAGTGATCCATGTCAAAATTAATTTCTGAGAAGCTTGGGTAAGGACAGAAAAGTCCATTGCAAAATCACTAACTTTTAAGAAAGTGGAAAAAGCACTGCTAAACCATTGAAGACCTGAGCCCTTGGATGTCATGACAATAATGTAAAAATTAATAGTCTAGCCATTTCTGTTGCACTGGAAAATATTTACAGGTTAAGAAATGCAGACAAAGGCATTTCTCAAAAAAAGAAAAAGAATTTGAGCAAAGTATATCTTTGTTTATTCATCTCGTCTATAATGTAAAACTCATTCCGAGCAGAAATGTTATTCAGTGTTACCATTGACACACATTGTGCTGGATTTTTCTGCACTGGAAGGGTGTGATGTCTTTTTTCTCAATCAAATTTCTAGTTGTTCCAGGGTGTAAACTTCTATTTCTAATATATTTTTTTCCTGATTGCTGTGAACTTATCCAGGATAAACTTTAGTAAGTTTTGACTTTATTGTGAAACAATTAATATATACAAAGCATTAAGGAAAACATTTTTTTATAGTACAGATCTGTAGGGAAAAGCATTCTAAAGATGATGACATAGGAAACAAAACTATAGAGGACCTGGGATTTTATCTTTCTACTTCTCTTAGAGGGTACTGAAATACAAGTTTCCCCACTTGCAATTACACTTTTCAAAAGGCGATCACCCTTTGCTTAGAAGAAATTATATTCATTCAATATTAGACACAAATTGAATAACTGAAAAGTAAAGGATATTAATACTCTGTATTTGCAGTGTAGTAATATCCTAAGTGCTTTGTTAGTTGTGCATAATAGCAGAGATTAGTATGTCTAGAAATCAAATTATATCTGTTTTATTCATATATTAACTCAAAAATTATATACTACGTAAACTGAGATAAAAGTATTTTTTTCCAAAAAAATTGAAAAGAAACACTTTCCTTTATTCAAATGCTTTTAAAAAATGTATCTTTCATTTTGAAATGTCATTACTGTTGTCACATTCTGTGAACATTTCATTTTTGATTAGCATTTTACAACTGATTCTTCACAAAATGTCTGAATGGTTCTTTATAAAATATCTGTGTCTGATACCTGTGGGAGAAGAAATAGCAGTTGTGCTGCAGCAGCATTTTCACAGTAGCTTTGGAAAGAACTGGGAAAGAATAATTTATATTATTCAGATTTCTATAATTTTTAAGAGGTAATAGATAATAGATAGTTTGATGATCTTGTTACCTCATGCTGCATAGAAAGTGAAGTGGATTAAAACCCCTTGGATTTGTTTCCATAACTTGGGAAGTGGCACTTTTGTTCATTCCATGCCAGAACAGTTTAATAGTACTACAGTCAGAAGAGTACTGACATTATTGCAATTTCCAAGATTTTCTGGAAATTATTAGCCTACTTGCAGCATAATCCATGATGCAAGAAGCCACAAAGCTAATAAAACTAAAGGTTTCTTAGGTACTGATTTGCAAAGACAGGAACATGAGTTTGCTAATTTCTTAATTAACATTAACTTTATCCTCAAGTTCTTGACACAAGGTGTAATACGGTCAAATGAATACTATGTCTGTATTTTTTATTTTTTATGGATTTTATTTTTTAAAAGATGAGTAAGCAACCATATACTTAAGTATTTTACTGAACTAATTTATGACAACTTTACAAAGCTAATTAAAGATGGAATGATACAATGATCCAATCAAGGTCATAATTAAGAGTGAGTCAATAAATCAATATGTGAAATTATCAAATCATCAAATGAATGTAGAAAGTAATCAACTGAAATTACAAGGCTGACACCAGAAATAATTATTTCTGGTAGTCAAGTAGGGAAAATCTGAGAAGATCACTCCTAGTCTAAGATACCAGCTGCGTCTTTTAGGCAATTAGACAATGACCTAGTTTCTGAAGTTCTTATACTTTTGCCGGGAAAGTTATCTATCTTGGATTTACTCAGAAGAGTAGACAGCTGAGTCTTTCAGCAATTCCACTTAGTAAGTTTTTTATTGATGTTTTGGTTTCATTTTTCCCCTTTGTAAAACAGCATTGTAACACACATGCTAAATACATATGAAGTAATGGATAAACAATACCCAACAAGAAATTTTCTGTAATGTCATTTTTTTTGTAATCCAAAAGAAGAAATGACAAATGAACAGAAGGAAGAAGGGCTGGTATTCATATCTAGAAACATTTTTGTAGCAATGGTTACTCTTACTACTTACTTTAGAGATATACACATGCACTAGTGGAACAATATGAGTGAGACATTCCTGCATCAAAAAAACACACCTTGATTTACATGTAACAGAGAAGTGCATGAAGTTTATAACAAAAGAAATGTCTTTACACAATCAAGATTGGGGTGGGCAAAGGCATTAAATCCTTCATGTCTTTGTGTAGAAGTTCTATCCAGAAACATCATGTGTTTCCAGTGTTTGTGTTAATCCAAGTAATATAACAGAAGCAAGTTTTTCTTCTGAATTGCCTTAATATTTATGTTGCCACTTTCCATTTCACTTTTCTTCAAAAATCTTCATTAGTTGGGGTCCAGTTAAATGTATCTAAGTATCGATCTTCTTTTGCAGTAAGCAATCTGTTAGATCTTACACAACAGTGCAAAGTATTGTCATTAGTGACCTTTTACTTGAAATCTGCTGATACTATTATTCACAGATATTCTTTTTCAACAGAAAAACTTGGGTACAGAGGTATATCAGAAATCTAGCTGAACCAGAAGAGATGAGACCCACAATGAAAGGAAATGATGTATTGTTTTGTGAAAAGAGGGGCATAGTCAACATAGTTCCCAAAAGACATTCTTTTCCTTGCACTTGCTTCAGCATTCATTACATTTCTTTAAATAGTTTGGGTATTTACATTAGAAGAATTAGAGACCTCTATAAATTCAAAACTCATCCTAAAATTTCTAACCTAGAAGCACATCAAATATTACATTTTCAGATTAGTAATTAAATTATTAAACTTTTTCCTGCCCAGTAATATTTAGAAATTAATTTCCTGTAATTGAAAAGCCTTAGAGTGAAATCAGAGTAGTACTAGAGTAATTTACCAAGTTAAGACAACTGTTCATTCAACCAAAAGCCCAATGGCCTAGTCTTTAGCTATGACCAGTAGCATATATTTAATGAAGAGTATAAGTCCCAGGAAGTATGTAGTTATTTACACTTCAGTGGCTAGGTAATGTAAAAAAAAAACCTTTATGTCAACTCTTTTCTGAAGGTAGGTAAACTTTAATCATCTATGGTTGCCTATAGTGAAGAATTTCACAGTTTCACTAAACGTGTGAAGACGTGTCCATATTTTGGGAGGGATTTGAACCTGATACCTGACACATAGATGCATTCAGTATTGCCCTACTTCTTGTTCACTTCCTCAATAGATTTTCTTGTTTTATGAGTCTGTATTGTGTTCTCCTCCGTCTTTCCCAGGATGAAGAATTTCAGTCTGTTCCATTTTCCTTCATGAAAAGGTTTTACCATACTCTCAAACATCCTTATCCAGCTTCTACACAAAGGTTAAATCTTGGAACTGATTTTTTTTTCTGTTCAGTTCATTTTCTTTACTATGAGAAAATACTCTCTTGCTAATGGATTAGGCCAAAGTTAAACCAAACTTTAAAAAATTGACACTGCATGTTCTAGTCATAGCAGCTAGACAGTTGAGACTTAAATCAGGAAACAGACTGAGTGGGAGTGAGAAATCAGAGCTGTGTATTAATTTATTAGGGGACAACAGCCTGACGTTTTGGTTTAAGTGCTGCAAAAGTGGATGCATAAGCACATGGCATTATATGGAGTTGGGTATTATTAGCCATGTTGCGGCAAACAGTTGCTGGCACATTTTACTTTATTTTTTATCTCCCACCCTTGATCCAAAAGCATATTGCAGGCTTGATTCAAGACTTGGGTAGGATAGATTGAAATGTGATGGCACATGTTGACGGCTCTATGATGTATATGTATTCATACGGGTTACTCTGTTGCTAGGATAGAAATTATCTTGGGTAAAGAGATTCTGTGTCTGGGATAAAATGGTGGTGGGAAGATCAGATGGGGGAAAAAACCCACCACTATTTTTTTTTTTTTTTTTAACCTTTGTTTGAGGTTATTTACTGGATGAAGTCCAGAACAGGACGGATCAAAGCAGGCAGATCTGAAATAGACATAGTACACTTTATAAAGAAACTCCTTTAAAAATAAATAGACAAGTAAATTTAAAAGCAAACAAACAAGCTCAACTCTAAAACTAAATTTTCAGTCCACAGAGTGGATTGAGAAAGATTCCAGTAGAAATGAGGTGGTAGAAATTAGATTTCTGTTTGATTACATCTGGATACAAATTGGGTTTAAATTAGATTTGTGCTGCAAAACAGAGCTTGCACAAGAAACTGATGTATGTGCAGTTTTCAAGTTCACATTGAAGGTCCATTTCTTTAACAGTTGAGGTAGTGAATTAGTAAAGTACTTATTTACGTGCCAAATTATATTGGTTTTACCTTTATGTTACTAAAGGAGCAAAACTCAAACTCTTCTAACATATTTGTTCATCTAAAGTGAAGATACATTGTGGATTTTTCGTTCATTAGAGAGGGCCAAAGATGAAGAATACGCATTTAAATTACCTGCAAATGGTGCAGGATAGCTAACTAAATATGACCCAAATGTCTGTGCATTTTTCACAGTTTTAATAAGTGAAATTTTGTGTGAAAGAGGATGAGAAATGGGAATATAGTAAACAATTCTTTACAGTTCTTAGCTAACATGGTACTGTTAAGCTTCACTCTTCCAACAACTAGAACCACATTTCAAATTTAAAAAAATATTTAGAAGTATCTCATATCTTCTTTTTTAATGAATACTGCACAGCCTTTCACTACAAAAAAAAAAAAAAAAAGGAACTTTAATCTCTAAGTAGAAATCTTTAGCTCAAAAATTTCCAAAACTTCAGGTGACTTATGAAAAAATGTATAGACCTGTGTTATGCACTATACTGATAGCACATTATAGATCTATGTTTACACGTTGTATTTTGATATATATAATGGTATCCTCACATACTGATCTGCTCTATATTGAAAAAACATTTTAGTTCTGTGGCTCTTGTAATAGTTATATCTTGACTATATGAAGCTTCATTAGTGTTAATAGGCTTGGGCATATTTTCTGTGAAATCTTTTCTACACCTCATAAACAGATTGTAGGACGCTAATAACGCTTATACAATATTTCAAGGAACAAAAGAACACAGAATATCTTTGAAATAAATGGGATGCCACTGCATCATCATTACTCTGTCATCGTAGGCTAGTGAAAGAAAGTGAAGAAGCATCACACATAAAAGTACCCAGAGATAAAATGCAAATATTAATTCTGGAGCTGTAGAATATATTTAGTATTGTTTTACTTACTTTATTTTAAATCAATACACTCTGATAATTAAAATGACTCATTCAGTATTGAACAAGGAATTAATGAAAAACAGGAATGAAGAGAAAAAGTCATGAGTGCGTCTACATATATTCTTTTCAAAGTTACTTTTCAATAGTAAGCTTTTTTCATTAATTTGAGTCAATAATCAAAGCTAAAGATCCCTTAGAGATTTAAAATTTTTGCTTGTCCAAATGTGTTATTTTCCCATTTAAACAAGGGATATATATATATATATATATATGTATTAAAAAACCAACCCTCTCCCTCACAAGAGTTTTTAAATTATTAATATTTTAGTAGAACTAAACATATACACTTGCACATGCACATACACATATATATAATGCCTCAGGATTTTGAACAGAATTTGGCTTTGTTTCATAAGGTGAATGCCAAGTTTTAGTGCATTATCCTATATACTAAAGATGTACATAGAGAGAAGATCTTTAAATTTGGGGGGTCTAGAAGAATTCATGGAAGAATTCACCCGTTCTAGTGAGGAGGTTAGGTAGATAAACTTATTTTACACTCAGAACCATTTTCACAAGGAAATAGAAGTTCAATTCAATTACAATTCTTTTAAAAAGCAAACTAATCAAACTATGAACTACCATTCATTCATCAAGGCACCAGTCAAGTGCAATCAAATGTGTTTACCCTCATCAGTATTTCAAATACTTTAGAAGGAGATAGTGGACTGTAATTTTTGTGTTTATAGTAAAAAAATTAAATGTCCCAAAGTATTTATGGAAATACATTTCATCCTCTGAATTTGCTGAAGTCCTTCTGTACAGTAATAACTAAATATTTTGCAGATATTAAAAAAGCTAGGAAAATGTGATGACAGTCTTGTTTAAATCTACTATACTTTTCCATACATTCCCTTACAGTAAATAAGTTGGCTAATAGTTTTGGATATCAGTAATATTTAATTACTTGCAATAAAAGAAACCTTTTAAAGAAACATTTAATTTCACTCCCTGGCATAAAAAACCCAGCTTATTTCTTTCTGTAAGCACATCTTATTTCCCCTTATCATGACTGTGGTTTCTGACATATTAATTCAATCCAGGAATTCAGATGATGGATTTATGAAATGTCAAGTTTACTTCCAAAATGTTCAAAAATGCAACACTGACTGCAGGACAAATGTATGTTATTTAGCAGAAATACATCAGTCATGGAAATGAGCAGGCTGTAAGTCCTGGTCAATAACTTACAGCCTATTAAACAGAAGAAAGGAAAGCAAGTTTGCTTAGGTTTATTATGACAGATTGTGAAAATGAATAATAGTAATGTATTTCTGTAGTCTTATACTGCCAATATTAACATGAAAAATTATCAATCATTAATCCATCAAAGAATGCTGAGTTTCTGAGTCTCAATTACTATTGAGTTTCTCTATTTAGAGGAATAGGAAATACAATGAAATAGGTTTAGTGACTGAGTTTAATGGAGCATCTTACTGGGTTGTTATACCAAAAAGCTTTCTTCTTCACCAATAAACCTGAAGATTTAAAAGAGGTATTTCATACTAGATCGCAAAGATAATGAAATATACCAGAAGGCCTCAATATAATGGATCTCCAGGAATCCGATTATGGGAATTTAATCATAATGCTTTTTTGTCCTAGAAGCAAATAAATCTTGTGTGATTTCCGAAAAAAAAAAAAAAGAAAAAGAAAAAAAAAGGTTTTCAACTTTGAACATCTTAAGTTTCTGAGCTAAAGAACTCCTCTTCATTAAGGAGAAGTATCATAAATCATATATGGCAAATGATACAACCAGATACACTATTCATTTTGGATTCTTGCTCCAAATCCACTGGAAGCCCTCCTTTGGTTCACTTTAACTAAAAGGGGCCTTGAAGCATTCCTTCTGTTGTTAGGGTGATACATGGAGAAGCAGCAAAAGTTTGAAATTAATGATCTGAATGATATAATCTACAGCACGAGTAAAGCTTCAGTGGTGTAAGTAGTGAGGCAGACTGCTCTGCTGAAAATGCGTATATTATTAAAGCTGGCCCATCTGTTCCATTGTTCACATGTTCCCTATTTCCCTTCTAGAGTCAACGTGTGTGCGTGTGTGTAATTTCTGTGTGTCTATGTGTTGCATTTCACTCTTTGATGAGAGCCAAAAAATATCTCTGACACTGAATTGCTAAAAGCCAGATGATTCTTTTCTAACTTCAGTAACTGCTGTCCTGGAAATACATATATATATATATATATAAAAAATACACACACACACACACACATCTATCTATCTATTACTGATGATAGCTGTGGAAAAGTATTTCCAACCTTGACCTAGGAAAAGAAATATGCATATATGTGTAATGCTGAGCACAGGAAGAGTCCTATTGCCTGTCACATTGTCATTCTTTTGCTGGGAGGAGGGCTGCCCAGCTTTAGCCCTCTCCTTGACTCCCTTTCCATACCAATAGCTCCTGTGGTGCATTGCAGTGTGGCATCAAACAGGAACAACATCCAAACCACTTTCCAATCCATCTTGTAGTGAGAAAGAGATACACCAAGTCAGGACAGCATCTATGGCTTAAGTAGAGATGTAATCCAGCTCGTGTTAAATTAGCGTAACATTACCATGAAGGCTTACTGCCAAAAGCAAAACATAAGGCATTTGTATGTCATACAATGCTGACATATGTGACAGGTGCCTGGTTTACCTGTGAGAATGAGATAGGAGCTCACAGTGTTGTGCTGTGGATCCCACCTGCGTTAGCAGTGTTCCGTGCATTCTCAGAGGAGCTGATGCATTTAGTTATCACTGCACTGATGCACTTCAATAACTTATGGATAGAAGAACAAAGAGAAATCTGGTCAGTCATGTCTTGCCAAGTATAGCTTGCTGGATTTAAGGACTTCAGTGACTCATTAGGGATAAGGTACTGGGAAAATAAGAAACAGCTAAGATCTTACCAAAAAAAAGGTAATATTTAATTATGAAAAAAGGAGGAAAAGAAATTAAAACCACAAAATTATGTAAACTAAAAATGGTAAAAGACCTCTGTTCCAGTAGCCCTGTGGTAAAGGGAGTCAGCTGGAAGCTGCAAAATCTACTTTATTATTTGATTCTCTCTTTAATTGGAGATTTCAAAATAGATCTAAAAATTCTGATGCTTGTCTTCCACCCCCCTCTTCCCAGCTTCATCTACAAGAAATTCCTGCCTGGAACCTTGCTAAACGTTTTCAACAGGATCCAACTGAAAACACACAGATTAATTTGTCTCACAGCCTGTGGTAAATATAGCAAATAACATTTTTTAAAAGAGTTTTAATTTGAATTGGCTTTCATATTGGTGTCAGTGTGATCTTTGAGGTTATACTTCTGGTTACTAACGCTCCACCTGTTTAGACAGCAGCACTGCATTTGAAGATTTGATTAGAGCAGTTCTTTGTTTGAATCAGACAAAAAAAAGTCCCAATCGTTCTCTGTTTCACCAAACCATGTAAAAGAAAAGTGAAATGTATTTCTTAGACTGCAACAATGTAAGGTTGAAATGACAAGCAACGTCTGTAAAGTGTCTTCAAGGTTGAAAGCATATTAGAGTAATAGCCATTAGTCTGCATGTATGTGCCTTTATAGGAGTTCTGCAGTACAGTATTGTATTTGATTACTCAACTAAAAACAGTCATCCATTAACCCCCAGAGAGTTAAAGCCCCCTCAACATGCCTGAGGCTGTGCCACTTAGTGTATCCCCATTATTTTAAATGTTACAGAAAGAACACTAGGACATACAGAAACATCCTAAGGTCACTCTTTGTCATTTCAATAAAAGTTATGGGAGAAAATGTATCCCCTTTGCAATGTTATTGCAGTCAGCAACACAGTAACATGAGGGAGGAATCTGGCATATATATTCAAGGGCATTCATGGGTTAAGCATCAATAATAGTAGAAGCAGGGCTATGGAAAAAAACAGATACCATTTTGTTTGTCAGAACAGAGTTAGTATTTCCATTTTTCTAGAAATATGAGGGGACTTCACCACCCTCTCCCCCGCCAAAAAATACAGAATTATAAATGATTCCACAGTGGTTTATTGATTTTACTAGTCCTACTAATTAAGGTTTTCACTGTATTAGAACTCCAAATTTCTAGTAAAGTTTGGGTGCTGTTCTTGTGGTTAAGAAGGAAAAAATTGGACTTTTCCTTTGTTTTGAAGAATTTATAATAAAAAAATACACATGTAATATGTAAAGAAATCAGGGACACAAATATACATACAATGTTTGCTTCAAAAGCTTCTAAATATTCAGTAAAAAATAATTATATTTCATAACGGTCTTTCTAGATTTTTTCACCCTCTCCTCCCAGCAGAAAAATGTTTTCAAGAAAATCATCACTACCACCAGCATCATCATCCTACAGATCACACAGTACAGCCAGGAGCAGAGTCCTGTTGTGGAAGCTGGTTTAGCACCACTAAGGAGGTCACAAACTGGGGTGCAAAATTCTTTCAGTATAAGAACCCAATCCTGCCTTTTTTTAAAACACCCAAGTAACTCGTGCAAATACATATGCAGAAGTGCTGCCTAAAATAAATTTTCAGAGAAAACTACTTTGTTTTCTATATTGTCCTATGCTTTCAGTTTATTTGCTTTATTTATTGGTGCTCTGTTTTTGTCTGTCCTATTAACATTTTCTTGAAGCAGGTATAATTGTGGGCAAAATTCATGGTTAGATCAAGGATCTCCATCTTTGTAACATGAGTTACAATTTTGGTTCCATATCATCACAATAGTGATGTAATTTGAGAATTTAGAAATACTGGTGCCTCAGATATGATGTGATCTCTGGTAACAATCACTTTCCACAAGTTTTACTGAATAAAAAATTGTGAATACTCAGGATACAATTCCCAATTTTTATGTAAGAAAGAGAAATGTTTTATCGACTGTCCACAACAAAGAAATTTAACTTCTTATACTATGTACTGGGGGGGGAGGGGGTTGTTATTTAATTTGCTTTTAATGAGTCATAGTAATAAATCCGCAGTTTGCCCAATGAATTTACATTCCTTGCTGCATTTATTTTAACAAAACCAAACAAAAAAGAAATTGCAGCAAAGCATGTCTCTAGGGGCATGTTCAAACTGAATCAGCTACTGCAGTGACTTTAAAATAGTTGTTGAAACCTATGGGTATAAATTTAATCATGGTTACACCACTTTATCTATATAGCAGAGACAGTACTGAAAAGCTTAATTAATTCTTGATTGTAAAACACTTAAAGAGCCTTTGAAAAAATTGCCCTGCAAGTCCAAAACATCATTGTTTACAGTGGTGACTCACACAGGTCTCAATATTTTACTTGGTAAAAGAACTAATAATTTCTCTGCTGAATTTTTGTGGGACTTTTTATTCCCCCTATATTAGGTTCGAATTCAAATAAAGTGAGCTCTCTTGGGCAAATCAGGGCAGCTGGACATAAAAGCCTATATGCATGCTGTCTTTCCACTCAACCATATAATGCAACACTTTGCTATCTCCATTAAAAGGCTTACTTTGTACCATATCATGCATTTCATAATATTTCCATCTAAATGCAGATTTTTCTGTTCCATGTGTAGCATCTAGTCAGGTTTTCCATAAAAATACCAGCGGGAGAGAACACTGAAATTCATTTTGCATATTAAAGAAATCTCTCTGAGATTCCTTCTTTTATTTGTTTTATCAACTCAAGCAATAAGCAAGAAAATTAGAGTTTCAGCAATGATGGAGAAAACATTTATGATTTTATCAGACTTGCTTTTTTTTTCCCCTGCTTAGACAATTTCCAGACTCTTAAGAACAGGTAATTTTACAGTGTTCCACTGATAAATGACATAAGTCCATCTGTATCATTTAACCCAAGTACAGCAGTAATATACATTGCCCAACGAGAACTTCACTTTGAGTAACACACATACTGAATGCTTTTCTTCCTGCTATTCACAACACATTTAATATCTCTCCCATAGGAATTTGTTTCCCTTGAAAGCATTATTGTGAATGTCATAATATTTTCTGGTATATCTCTCTGGTGTGCACAGGTAAAAAAAAAAAGTTAGAATAGATTAGATAGCAGAGCTGTCATTGCAAACACTTTGTTCCAAATCGAAAAGAAAACAATAAAAACTGCCATTGTCAAGCTGCATCAATAAAGCTGGAGTAGATTTATAGTGTAATAAGTTAATTATTAGAAATTTTTATATTGCACATTAATCAAAAAATAGAAAAAGAATGCAATTCAACTTAAAAAAAAAACCAGAGAATTATTATTAGAGCCTACCATATGTGAGGGTGTTTATATATAAATAATATTATGATTCAAAAAACTGGGGAAGATATTTGACTTTTACATATTGATTTTCTCTATTGTCTGATATCTTGTAAACATAAGATTTGTGGTTTAGAGAAAGACATTTTGGGGGGGGGTGTACAGAAAATAAAGCATGGTAGTGAATAACAGTGGCTAACTTTTACATCCATGCTTCATTTATTTATTATTTTTATGAAGTCCTCCCAAACCACTCAAAATTTTACCAAGTTGGCAATACATCATCACCTTACTACAGCTCTAGCTCAGCCACACACAGATCTGTGTGATGGTTCCAGGGCAATGTCTGCAGAAAGCCTGCAATTTTTCCTTCCATTATTTCAGTGCAGCTGATGGGATGCCACAGAACGACAGAAGCAGCCACAATTTGGTCACTGCTGGCCTCGACCCTGAAAGACCTTCAATTCAATTTTAACTTTGAACAGAACGGGAAGCACTTTTCTGTCCTGAACCACCAAAGCAGGGAGCACACAGGCAGAAAATCCAGATTCCCTTCATCCCTGAGTGTCTCTGTTCGGGAAGGCTGGCTTGGCCTCCCTGCAGCCTGATGCCTGGGAGGACATCAGCTGCCACCACCAGCCCTCTGCTCCCTCCAACCAGCGAGCAGCACTTCAGAGACTCTCAGCTCGCTCGCTGTACCTCACCCGCCTCTGCCACTGCCTTTTCTGCTTTCTTCTTGGAAAAGTTCACATGATCTTATTCCTTATAGAAGATGCAGTTTAACCCCAGCTGGCAGCTAAGTCCCATACAGCTGCTCGCTCACTCCCCCCACAGTGGGATGGCAGAGAGAATCAGAAGAGTAAAAGTGAGAAAACTTGTCAGTTGAGTTAAAGACAGTTTAATAGGGAAAGCAAAAACTGTGCATACAAGCAAAGCAAAACAAGGAATTCACTCACCACTTCCCATGGGCAGGCAGGTGCTCAGCCATCTGCAGGAAAGCAGGGCTCCATCATGCCTAACGGGGATTTGGGAAGACAAACACCATCACTCCCAACGTCCCCCCTTCCTTCTTCTTCCCCCAGTTTCTGTACTGAACATGAGGTCATATGGTCTGGAATAGCCCTTGGGCCAGTTTGGTGCCCTTCCCAGCTTCTTGTGCACCCAGCAGAGCTGAGAGCTGAGAAGTCCTTGGCCTGTCTAAGAACTACCCAGCAACAACTAAACCATCAGGGTATTATTAACATTCTTCTAGTACTGAAGCCAAAACACAAAATGCCAGCTACTAGGACAAAAATGAACTCTATCCCAGCCAAAACCAGGACAGGAGGGTTTTCTCTTTCTAAGCTTTCAGACTTTACACTCTGAGAGTTTGTACACAGCTAGGTAAAATTTCCAGCACAGACATGGCCGGACTGAATTCCCAGTCATGAAAAGCGTAGGGAAGTTGTTTGCTGCTTTTACAGTGTTTGCTGTCACATCCAACAATGGTAGATTTATTAATAAAATTGCATAAATATAACTAAGCAGAAATAACACTTTCTTTGCCAAGATTGCACAACCTTTTGCCAAACTTAAGTGAATCTGTCTCACAGTTCACTGGCTGGATGGTATTTATCTCTGTGTAACTGTACTGATTTGTGTGGTGGTTTATATCTGAGAGAATACTATTTACATGCCTTAATCTTCATATTAGTTTGCTAAAATATTCTTCTTCAAATCTGCCATGAATGCAAAGTAATATGCAATTATGTGTAATAGAGGGAAAGAACAACTTCTGGATCAGAGCACATTTAAGTTGCAAAGCTATCACCTTAAATATCAAAATAAATATTAAGTTCATTAGCATTCACAAATACTTTAAGGTTGCTTTAAAATTCATCAGAATAATGAATATAGTTAAGATAAAAATTATTCTGCTTTTATTCAAGCACAGAAGAGAAGAAACCAGATTCTTTCTCCATTTCACAGGAGAGCTGTGTTGTTGAGATATTCTCCTGGCATAAGAATTGTTTGAAATTTAATGGTCAGAGTAGGGAGTGCCAGTGCCAGTGCCAGGAACCCTCAGCGAGAAGAGTACACAGTGGTTTCAGAAACATGGACAAACGGGAGCGAGTTCAGCAAGGGGCCCCCAAGCTGGTCATGGCTGGAGCAGTTGCCCTGCAAGGAGATGCTAAGGGATGGGGTGGCTCAGCCTGGGGAGAGGTGGCTTCGGGGATGCTGGCAGCAACCTCCGGTACCTGTGAGGAGGTGGTCAGGTACCTGAAATATTCTGGCTGAAAAGTTACAGTGACTTTTTAGGTTTATGAACCCAAGTTACCTCTAAGGAGTTCATTCTATCATGTCATTTCCCCAGTTCGTTTGTCTCTGAAAATAATGAAGGAATTTATTAAAAGAGGAGACTTGAAGAAAATGAGTTAATTCATCACTTGAATGTGAAGGAGCTGCTGTTCACATGTGACTCAGTTGCCACGGTTGGCAGCTTCTCAGGACAACTGCCTGGCTGCGTGACTGTAAGAGATATCGAGTAACTGCAGGGCTCGTTCACTGTGCTAGAAGCTGGAGTGCTGACATGATACGCAACCTCTCCTGTCCTGGTTTCTGTAGAAAGAGGGTTCCACTTTTCACTAACAGCACATTCAGGGCAAACCAGGTCTGCTGCTCTCACAGTAAGACCTGCTCACGGTGCAACGCACACTCCAGCTGTAGCACTCTCCCGAGAGCAGGACTTCTCCACCAGGCTGCAGCCATTTTAGTGGGATGTGAATTGATTACAGGAGGATTTTTGAGGTGGGGAGGAGGGTGACTCACAAGGAGCATGGCCTGAGGGAACTACAGATCTATGGCATAATATATCTTGGGGTGTAATGGCTCCGCTTTATTCCCTCCAATGATTTTTGGTTTAATGGTCCAGTATGTGCAATATAAAAATAAATACAAAAGAACAAAGATCTTCTATTCATTATTTGTTTTTTTCTCAATTTTCTTATGAATTATTTTCTTCACACTGGCCTTTGTTGTTGTTTTGGGGTTTTTTTCTTCCACCTCCCTATTGTTTTCTCTTTAGAGAGAAAATAAAGGTCTGATTGCTCTTACACATTATGATGCATAGTTTTTCTATGTGTATTCATATGCATACTATGGTTCATCATTGTCTGTTATGACCACCAATAGTTTCTTCTTCACATGAATTTTTTTGCTTGCGTTAGTGTCAAAGAAAAGCCAATTCTTTCCTGTACAGAAGACTACAGAGAGCTGTTCCTCTCTGTATACAGTTTTGGCTTCCTTCACTAGTTTATAGAGTTGTTTTAAATGTAGGTAGAGCACTGTAACACATTATCTTCAGTTGCCATATCAATGCATACTCTACTTTTTTCTTTAAATTAACCTTTAGACTGTTCTTTAAACTGACAATTACAAAAGCATTTACCAAGCTCCACTTTCCCACAGGCTTCTTTCTTAGATAGTTTTGCATGAGAGTCTTATATGAGACTGCTGCAAGCATTGATATGTATATTATACTACCTTATTCTGGTGCTACCACCTATTTGTGTATTATTTACTTGCTATCATGTCACAGTTTTTAGCAAAGTTGTCTCATCATATCTGTTATACATTACCATTTAATTTGGGGCATTTTGTTCTGCTAATTATATTGGCAATTTGGAATTAAAGTCCAGTGACATATTTAGCCTTTACAGTGAAGGGAGAATGTCATGTAAAGAAAAAATCCATCAGAATAAATGGAAATCCATATGATAACATACTCAGAAAGAGTATCCTACAATGAAAAGTTGTGCTCATGCTTACTGAGTAATATAGATACTGGTTTTAATTTGGATAAAGACCGTTCATTGCTGTTAATTAAGAGTATTACTAGACAGTGGTATTTTACAGACAAGCTACATAACTAAAAGGTTTATTTCTCTGCACACTGATTTAATTTTCCTAGTCTTGCTGAACTTTCTGTTCACAAAAGCAAAAATAAGCTACGGATTATTTTCAAACACTATTTCACCATCTGACACAAAGGTTTTAACTTATCTCTGTACTTGTGATTAAAAACTGTTTTACCTTCATTTATGGAGTAACATAATTTGAGCAAAAATAAGATCCAGGAATAAGTAATTAAAGGCATATATATCATGTTATTTTACTTGTTTCACTCTCGATGAAACCTGTCATGAAAGGTACTAATATTTGATGCCTCTTTGCACTACATTTTTTCTTTTACTTCCTTCATCCCTGTACAGCCATTTTATTAACATTTTGATAGCACCACTTATATATAATATTGCAAACAGCTATTCATTTTCTATCACTAATCACTTCTGCATGCCTTACCTTTCCCTGAAAATCTCAAATTGATATTTTGGCTTTCACATAGACACACAAAACCATTCAACCATTTTCAATGAGGAATTTTGAAAAAAAAAAAAAAGGAAAAAAAAAGAAGTTTTTTTTCTATACTTAAACCAATTCATGTAACAATTTCATGACTGTAGTTTGGGGCATTTGTGTTTTGGATCAAAGGCTTACCATCTGTTGAGTGGAAAAGGTGCATCTGCATCTCTGTGGCTTCTGATGAGCAAAGTGGGAAAGAAGAAAACGGGAAGGGGAAGGTCATTTCAAAGAATTCAAATTAATTTTTTTAAGTGGCTCTTGAACAAAAGCTCTGACTTTGAAAATTTCCACCATGTTTCATTTTGCCTTGTTCTAAAGTGCAAGTGCTCACAGGTATGTCCTGTCTCTGCTGCAAACTGATTTCAAACTGTTGAACATTTAATTGCCCATTCCCAGGCACTGGGTTACGCACTGAGCTACAGAACCAGAGCCTGGCCCACCTTCTCACTCGCTCTCTGCAGGCACTGAACTTCAATCCCAACACAGTGAGATGATTTTCATATGGATGGAAGTACAGTAGTAACAAAGGCATGCAGGGGCATACTTTTTTTCCTTTGTTCTCAGCATCAGACTGGGCAAAACCAATATGGCAATCAGCATCCTCACTTCAAAGGAGGGAATGTAAGAGTTGAACCAAGGTAGCAAAAGGTGTAACTAAGAGTATGATGCCTAAGGACGCAGATGGAGACTCATGTGTGCACCAAGAGATTGTAGTAGGTTGGCTAAGGAAAATTGAGTAACTGAAATTACCAAATAGTTGCTGGGGAAAAAGTTGAGAGAGACACACCCAGACTGGCTAGATTTTTTGACTGGGAGAATTATATGAAGATGTCACTCAAGGAGATTGGGAACTGAAATTAACACTGCACTGGGAACCTCGAGGGACTCTAATTTAGAGTCAGAAGGTGGAGAGCAGGACAAGAAAACACTGGAAATTAAGAAATCCTTAACATTGAACAGAGTGCATAAGGAGAGATCATAGAAGGAAAGCTGGAGAATCTGGGGTGGAAACAATGTTTGTGAGAACATGCAGAAGCTGAAGCTGAACTCAATATGCCCATTAGTACTGGTAACCATCTGTAAAACTCATAGGTTAATTGTATTTACACACAAAGGTAAATGTATTCATTTCTGACCCTTGTGTAAACTAGGAACTTGCTATTGCAGTCTCATAATTAATTAGTTAATGGCAGAAGCTCTCAATACTCTGAGCCTGGTAAAGGCTTATGGAGATGTTAGGAAATGTGTAGTCTTGTTCTTTCAGTTATGTCAAAAACTTCAAAAAATCCAGTTCTGTTTCTCTCCTCTTCTCTCCCTTCTCTTTCTTCCTCTGCTCTAATATACCCAAGTCACAGTAAGTGAGAATTTTCAATACTAAAAACTCGGAACTTCAAAGGTAGGAAACAGTTTATGAGTTACTCTTCTCTACTTCCTTGTGAACAAGGGTATTGTGGAAAAACTGAGACACAGACTGGCTGTTCGGTCTTTTTGAAATCACTTTGATATTACTTTGCTATAGCGGACTGCATTCACTAAAAGATATTTTCAGATATGAGGCTGTAAACTCCCCAAAGATATTTTGATTGTTGGTTTGTTTTGATTCCCCTCAGCATAATCTCTGCTTTGTGTGGGTTCACTGTTCTTCATTCAGGCACAACTAGTCTTCATCTATTAGCTGTTCTTGGTCTACATTTGACCCCATCTTGCTCTCTCTGGTGAAGATAAAGATGATAAGAGCTGTGTAGTTTCTGCACTAAGTTCACAATGAGTCTACCATTTCTAGGATCTGTCTGTAGATGTTGAATAGGTTCAAAGAGAGAAATGATAGATGTGAAGCCAGGGGACAAACATGACATTTCCTGTCACATTATTAGAGCTATCTACGCTCAGAGAAATGCTAGACCATTTTGAGATATTCATTATGCAGCATTGCCATTTCCTTCAATAATCTCTCGTGATCACTGTCTGCATCAAATGTTGCAAGGAGGTCAACAAAGATGAGAACTGATGTCGGCCCTCCACTCTGCACCATCAAAGAATCATCCATCACTGCCATTAGTATTTTGAGATCTGAGTTCTGATTTTGATCCAGATTGCATTGAGGCTTGGACACTTGCTACAGCCTGGTTGTTTCTTGCCCCAGTAATCTGTTATTGCTATAAGAACATCACAGAAGATATCAGTAATGTTGTGCCCTCGATGCTGGAGCTGCTGTCACTAAGACTCAAGGATCAATAGAAGTGACTAAGGCTGGTTTCTGATTTCTTTCTTTTCATTAGTTTCAGGTTGAGATGTATGGCAGAACACTGCCCTATGCCTGTGAACAGAGAAGAAGGGACTTCAGTGAGAATTTCAGTGAGAACCAGAAATAGGAACCTGCATCAGAAAATGGTCAGTCACAAAGCTCCACTTTGCAACAGCTCGGGGATGAAGTGAAATGAAGTCTGTCCACTGGGCAGCTGGCCAATACGCAGAAAATACTGCTTTGATTTGTGAGCTGTGTAATTAACTGTAGATATAGCACCATGTAAAATCCAGCTTCAGTGTTGTAAGACAAGCTCTATGAGAGGAAGCTTTCAGATCTGGGTCTTCACTTTGGGATATCATAGAAATGGTGACCAGTAAAAATGGTCTGCCTAAATTTGGGATGCAACAATTTAGCAGTATTCAGACCAACTCCATTGTTAGAGAAACTTTCTGAAGACACTTGGAAATTTTATATTTCACTTTGAAGTTCTTTATGGAATTTTGCTCAGGAAACTGATTACACTGTCAGACCAAAGAAATAAGCATTTTTTCTTGAGAAAGACAAAAGACAGGGGGGGAAAAAAAGCTACAAATGTAACAGGTGAGAAAAGATGCTTAGTAGAGAATGTACAGGTAAAGTACAAGTAAAATTTAAATATTTGCAAACTATAGCTGGTGATCATATGTGTCAAGGAAAAGTCTGTTTAGGAAAATGATCAATAATTGTTGAAGATCATTCTCTTACCTTGAAAAAGCCAGGATGTGAAATCACAAAGTG
Source organism: Egretta garzetta (assembly GCF_000687185.1). NCBI lineage: Eukaryota > Metazoa > Chordata > Aves > Pelecaniformes > Ardeidae > Egretta > Egretta garzetta. The sequence continues at coordinate 2,163,873 of NW_009260616.1, forward strand.
TTTGTACAGTCTTTGGCATATTCAGGTGCTGAATTTTTTCTGTTCTTAGAACATTGATCATAGAATCATAGAATGCTTTGTGTTGGAAGGGACCTTTAGAGGTCATCTAGCCCAACCCCCCTGCAGTGAGCATCTTCAACTGGTTCAGATTTCTCAGAGCCCCATCCAACCTGGCGTTGAATGTTTCCAGGGAATGGGACCTCCACTACCTCTCTGAGCGACCCATTCCAGTGTTTCACCACCCTCATTGTAAAAAATTTCTTCCTTATATCCAAGCTAAATCTACCCTTTAGTTTAAAACTATTACCCCTTTTCCTGTGACAGCAGGCCTTGCTAAAAAGGTTGTCCCTATCTCCCTTTAAGTACTGAAAGGCTGCAATCAGGTCTCCCCACAGCCTTCTCTTCTCCAGGTTGAACAACCTCTCTCAGCCTGTCCTCATAGCAGAGATGCTGCAGCCCTCGGATCATTTTTGTAGCCCTCCTCTGGACCCGCTCCAACAGGTCCATGTCTTTCCTGTGCTGAGGGTTCCAGAGCTGAATGCAGTATTCCAGGTGGGGTCTCACCAGAGCAGAGTAGAGCGGCAACTCAACATTAGCAGTAATTCAAGAGATGTCAGAAGGGAAAAAGGATCTAAACAATGTAACACTATCAGGTTTAATCTATTAAGCAGACCAAGTGAGTGACAGACTGTGACAGGGGAAGTTTTTCATTCACTTATGCACACTTGTCAGCTGATACCTGCCATGGTACCTCTCCAGTGAGAGGGTGCAATCAAACCAGGGGAGACACAACACCCCTCCAACCACTCAGGCTCTGGGTGGCAGCTTGGCCCCAAAGCAAAAGATTGGCACCTCAGGCTCTTTCCTCCTATATGGTGTCAGACATGACATGGTGTTCCTCACAGTTTTCATAGCAAGGACTTCTTATAGCCAGCTGCTAGCACAGACTGCCAATCACAGCAGTCCACAGTGACATTACAGGACACCTTTCCAGCAGTTTCAGGTATTCTCCTGTCACTCGTTGATCATGGTGCCTAGCCCACACCAGGGCTCCTTGTGGTCAGTTCTTGTTTGCATTGTTTATTAACTCTTAGTCAACCTGAGGCCACGATGCCCCCATGTTACAGAAAAACCTGTAAAATGCTTCAAGTAAAATATCTGTTAGCTAGAGACTATTCCAAAATGTAGAAAGTGTGTCTCTCCTGGAATCTAGTGACATCTTAGTTATTGTTTTATTCTCTAAGACTCAGGGACTTAGCAAGACAATGCTTCACAATCTTAAGCATGATTTTTAAGACACACAGCTTTTAGATGGAAATGCACAAACACATCTGGACACCCAAGTTCCCTTGAAAGTGCAGAGGAACAGCTGGGTGTCAGGAAATGTGATTCACAGCTATGGGCTTGTTGAGACAGACAGCGGTGTGTATGGGATTCACTGAGAAATTCAACACAGACATGCAGGGGTCTAATGCAGAAGACCTTTATGAAGATCATTATGGTGTTAGACTTCTGAACACTGTTGGGGATAAATATTTAATCCAAAAAACACTCGAAGCCATCTCGTTCTCTGCCAGTTGTCACGCAATTTTTTTGTTTACTCAGAGCCTGACTTCTTAGATGACAAGAGCAGAAATTATGCATGGTTGCATACTAGCAACTTGGATAATTAGCCAACATTCGCAGTATTTTAACCCCCAATCTGAGGCTTGAGATTATAAAATGGATTTCCACCACCAGCAGCAGCATTGTTTCATTGCTTTTTTGCAAGAGGAATGAAAGTTGTATTCCTTCAAAGCTCTGATCCAAGATGCGTGCCAAGTCATGTCACAGATATACAGATTATTTTCTTGCTATAAGGTAAAAATAGCAAGACAAAGGAAAGAATCAGAGTAACTAAATCACAAATGTTACTATAATCCTATATATATATATAAAATATATATATATACATACACTATAATAGAATTCTATTCTATTCTATTCTGTTAATCCCTTGGAAAGTAAAGTGGACAGTCGGATCTTTGTACCCTGTGAACTGCTGAATATAAGTATTTGTTCCCTACCTAGGGAATGCCTTGTCCTTTATTCACCTTCAAATTAAGTGTTTGGAACTGTTAAAAGAGAGAAGAAAAGTCTGACTCTCAGGATTAAGGGACTTAATGTCCCCGTGTTCTACAATTTAACCCCACCAAGTAATGATAGCTATTGAAATTGTCGCTGGACTCTTACCCATCCCGTGTCATTTGTAGGTTTACATCACCCAGACAGAGGTTAGTCTGTTATCACAAACCCCAATACAAGATTTATTTAACAATGAAAGAGTTTTGTTCCACCAGGTTTTACCTCAGAGCTGGCATAGTTAGATGTACACATATGGATGTTCATTAAATCTCATCTGATAGTCAGCAATTTATGCTGTAGTCATGTTCAATAGCATAGACATAACTTCATTTGAAAACTTAAAAGAAATTGATGCACAACCATATTTTTACTTCAAGCCACATGCTTTCATCATTCAGCTGCATAGACAACTAGCAAAAAAATAGCAAACAAAAAGTAGCTTTTAAAAGGTCTTTTCAACTGATGAAGTTCTCCAATATTAATTTTTTTACTAACGCATGTTTGTGGGTTTCTGCTGTATTTTTAATTTGCAAGATTTTATTGCCAGGCTAAAAAAAATATGGAAGTTAAAGTAAGGGTTAAGCACACTGATGTGAAAATTGAAGCTTAAAACTGCATCTAAACCTTTTTCTGTTTTTCCATTTTACCCAGAAGTCTTATAAGAATGCCTAATGTAAAGTAGGAAAATTTCCATCACAAATGTATGGACTGAAGATATTTAAATAACAATACTACCATTTAGACATTGTCTGAGTGCAAAGAATTTTCAGGCTTTTGAGGTTCATCTTTCACTAGTCAAAATGTAGCTTCTGGCAGTTTGCATGCTGCGTTGCCAGATTAAATGATAATGTTCCTTCATGTAAGTGTTACATCGGAGAAAAAAATTAAAGCCTTGGAAAGAGATTCCTGCTCCTCCTAGGGTCCTTAATGACCAGTAAAATGGCTAGAAAAAAATCACCAAATCTTGGAGATGCAGGAACTGAGTCTTTTAAAGACTTTTTCACGAGCTCTGGCTCAGCAATCCTGGAGATAGGGAAATATATCAGGAGAGGGTCACTGCCTATCTCTACTCATTTCTCATATGGGGTGGGCACCAGATAAATGATACAGTATGCTAAATGGCAACGACCAAAGGCATTTGCCTGAATATCTACAAATTATTTGTTATACTCCTAGACCTCTGCTTCTTGTGGATCCGGTCATGGAGGCTAGCAAATTACAAAGGTGTCTGCTACTAGGATTGAGAGAACAGATTCCAGAATTTTTGAGTTTCAAAAACAGACTTATTTTTTTATTTCTTTCTTTTTAAACTGAATCAATGGCTTTTGTCTTGCATTCAACACCAAGTACTCCAGTCAAGAGGAGCGGATATAGCCCAGATTTAGATACATGAACTGAACTGAAGTGGGCCATGTCAACAACATGTCAACAACAGGATCCTGGTGGGTCCCAATCTCCCACAAACTCAGGCTCTGTTTGGCAAGCCTGAGCATTGTCAGCTGCCCTTGCCAAGGTGCAAATGACTATTCCAGGCACAAAACTCAGGCAGAAAGCACAGGATGAAAGTTCAACTACTCCCATCTTCCACTCTTGTATCGTGGCATTGGCTTTTTTTCCGTTGCAGCATGGGCACTACAGACACATGTTCCAGGAGAGCAGGGGAGAAAGGCTAGTGAAGGGGAATATGGGGCAAGGCAACATAGTCTCAAAACTTTGCCAAAAGGTCTGTGCCTGAATTCTCTTCACTGAAAATCTAAAAAATAATTTTTTGTTGCATAATGTGAGCTTTAACAGTGCTCCAACCATTTCTCATCTCATGGCAGTGCCTCTTGGGGATAAGATTCCCAGTGGAGGACACCACTCAGAAATGTGATACTTCCACCTACGAAAACTAAACCTAAACTGTATGTAATAAAATATAGGACATTCAACTGATTTGAACATACTTCAGGCTTTGGTTTTGCTACCTTTTTGTGGGATGAAGTTGAGAAATTAAGATACGGAAGACAAGTGACTACCTTAGACATGGATCATTCAAAACCTCCTTCATCTCCCTGTAATGTTTTTTATCACATTTAAATGTGAGAACAAAGTCTATTTTCAGGAGGCACACACAGATATGACTATCCCAGCTTCCTTAGAGGTGAAAGGGAAAACAGAAGTTTCCTTAGCTGAAGGGCATCAATAAATTCTGGATTACAAAATTCTAAACTCTGTACTGGATCAATGATTTACCATCATTTTCATTTATTTAACAAATACTCAGAAGTCAGCTTGAAAACTTGTGCGTGATCCAGCTAGTACAGATAGTTTTTACTTCATAAATTATTTTAAGTGATTAACTGCATAGAAACATAGAGAGTATATAACAATTTAAAAGCAAGAAAACCAGAAGATAGAAATACCATTTTTTTCATACGTTGCTACGATAATGTTCAACACCTGTCAGTATAATGACTTCAGAAGAATATAAACATACATGTATACTTTCTGGTTTAAATTATAACTTGAACCAGGTCAGACTGGAAGCAGGATAAAATGAGTTATACAAAGTCCTGTACTTTCATAGGTGGGTGCATTATCACACTTTCCAATTTAATCTGGTTAGACTAGCATACCTTAAAACATAATATGTCGTATGCGCTTACTGTAGGAGAGAGAATATTGAGAAAGAAGGCAAAAAGCACTGTTGCTATTTTATATACCTACTTGGATCTAGCTCAGTTAATGTTTGAAAGAAAGAAAAACTTGCTTTTCTGAATACTGGGATAGTACTAGCATTGGCTTTCCTTTCACATAACAAACAGCATTTTACTAATGTGAAGCAAAGAAACTGCATGCTGCAATGCTTAAAATGAAAGTACCTATTAAGCCAAATTAAATTGCCTTCCTGAATGGGTTGATGGTGAAGCTGCTTTTATACAGGACTGAAAGGTATATTAGAAATCTCCCAGATGGAAAATACATGAGATTTGAATTTTCTCTTTTCAGAACAGCAGATATTCCTTTCTACTCTAAACCCATTTCTAGTGCTTAGAATTTGTTCTCAAAGATAGGTGTACAAATGTCCTTGTGGTACTTGTACCAAAAATTCTAGAAGTCAGATGCTTTATTACGTATTCTCCAGTGTCTTAAAATAATGTAATGATCTTCTACAAGACAATATATGATGCATGATAATCAGTTTGCAAAGTATGGTTTTAGAGTCAAGCAGCCATTGTTTTTGCTTGATGTGAGAAACAGAATGGTTTTGTAACCGCTGCTGTATTTATTAATCTAATAAAAAACTTTTGAGCTGGTGGGCCTTGAGATAGTGAGTGTGAATTAAAGTATTCCCTGTTAATTTCATAATTTCTTACACAATTGTGTATAGCTGATGACAAAGTAAACTATCCTGACTTATTACTTACAAAAATAGGCATAAGCAGTATAGGATTCAAGCTTATTTAGCTTCTCCAGGTACATAGAAGCGTTTCAGTTATCATTGCCAGTCACTGACAATGATAACATTGCATCAGAACCTGCTTTTCTTTCTCTGTAACTGCTCAAGTAGATCTATTGGACATAGTAGTCCATGTTTCCACCAGTCAGATGTGTTCTCCATTTTCCCGGTTAAATTCAAATGAAGCGTATTTCAGTTATAAGCTTAACAAAACTATGTCTCTGGTTGGTTCTCTCTGACTTTACTGTAGACTGATATCTCCTTGTATTTTGGCTTTTCAGACTTTTCAAAGACTTTTCTATATTAGACTTTGGAAACCTCACTCCTTTTATTTTCAATCAGATTTCCATATAATTAATCATCCAAATGATATATTACTATTCAGCCATTCACCATTGAAATGGATATTTTGAAATTCTACATCATATACTGTTATTATAACTTATACTTAGAAGTACCATGCTTCTAATTTATTATCTGCTGTCCACTTAGTCTTGGTTTACCTGCCGTTTTTGAGCTCCTGCAGGCAAAGACAATTTCTGTTTATTTGTTTTAAACTCCCATGTGGCCATAACAGACGAAATGAACAGTGCAATTTCCACAATAGATCTCCTTCATGTTAAATGGCAGTCCAAAAGGTCTGGTGAATGCTGAAGACTGAACAACAAAATTCATTGTTAATACATACCTCTTGCTGTCTGGAACTGAAAACATACAAGCATCTACACTGTTTGGAGATAATGGAAAGTGTCTCTGATTGATTTATGTTGCATATCACAATGCATGAAATTTTTATACATGTGGTAGAAATGTCTTACACCATAAATGCATTTTTCTATAGAATTATCATTCTATTTTATAACACCGTGGTTAAACATTATTTGATCCTAGAAAGTGTTTATATAGCAGCTCTGAGCTTTCCTGTTTGCCATACATTATTTTAGCAATTACTTTTTTGCAGAGCTATTTATAAGTGCTTATTTTATGACAGATAAAATTGTTTTCGCATCTTAATTGAAATGTTTGGTGTTTTTTTCTTAGTTTGGTTTGGCTTGTGGTTTTGTTTGGGGTTTTTTCCTTTTGGGATTATCCAGGCCCATTGTGCATTGTTATTAATTTCCTCTTTGAAATTGTTGTTAAATTCTGTTTGCTTTTCAAAAATAGAAAATTTCCCATTGTTTTCATTTAAGCAAAAATAACGTCGGTTTTTTCCCTAAGTAGATTTTGTTAAATATGCTGTTTTCACAACAAACTACACCACTTAATAGGCTTTTCTAGATTTAGCATGTATATGTATGGTTCTGAAATGTGTCAAAGTTTAATGGGTGCTGATAGTGTATGGAGGATTTTTTTTCTTTTCTTTTTTATGTTTGCAGCTTGGGCTTTGATTTAATGAAGACCTGATTTCTTTGTCTAAAAACTAGATATGGAACACAGGTCACAAATCACAAGTAAAAATGGCAACATAATCTGCATTTTTTATAAACTAAAGATAAAAAGTCAGTTATCAATAAATTAAACAGTATCTAACAGTACCTAACAGACCTCAGTACCTAAAGATTTAACTAAATGTTCTACCTAAAATCAGCACTGATCACCTTAAACTCCTTTTGAAAATACTGTTTATGGGGCTATTTTCACAGTAATAACTTAGAAGCACAAACTAATCAGCACTGGTCATCTATATTTGCATGCATGTGCATCATATATTTAAATGCATATACTGACTGTTAATACATATACATATAAGTGAAGCTGTGTATTCTAGATGTACACACACGCAAGACCATGCACTCTCTATAAATAGGAATCACATTTCTTACTTTTGCAGATATATGAGCTGTATCTGAGGTACAAAAAGTAAGAAACATGTTTCCTGTGGTCACAGGCTTTTATTTGCATTTAAAAGAAATGTTTTCTTACCTTTCCCTGCATAAATGCAGAGGAACTCCATTGAAACAACATATGTAAGTAAGGAGTTGAATTTTGCCTTATGCCTTAACATATATTCTGAAGTGCAGTTTGTGTATAGAAGTCATGTTGCTCCTGAATTTTTGTATACATCTGCTACTTTTTTATTTTTTCCAGGTAGATAGCTGCCATCAGCTGCTGAAGAAAGAATGTTACCTGGGTCTTTGTTTGATATGTGCATCCACACTTACTTTTACCTCTGTAGGGCCAGTGGAGATACGATTGCAGCACATCCAGAAATACCTATGGTAACTTCAAATGAAGTGCTAGGGATAACAGCAACAGCACATTCCCAGGACAATGACTGCAGATGTTATTCACTGGGGACGTTGTCCTGGATCAGGACTGTGGGTCTATATTATGCAGAAGCTGCATAATTGCAGTAGATTGTACTGCCTCCTAAGTCAACGTATCTGCACTGCTTCCTGCCACAGGTGGGATCCCTGTGGGCTCCTACCCTACATAGTTTAGAGTTGGCGCACATGGAGCTTGTGTGGAATGGGAATTTCCTCTCAAGCTAATATGAAAGTGTACATAAGCTAGTTTTATTTGGATTTATTTTCTCGGACTTCAAAAGGGGGCATAGGCATCAAATTGGCCAAAAAACTTCTGTGCCTTACTTCTAGATGAAGTATTACCCCTAAGAACTTACTCGGCTTGAAAAGTAAGGGGAGTCCCATAATCTTAATCAGAACCAGAAAAAAACACCAAGTCGCAAGGAAGCCAGTGAGATACTAGTTTCAGCAGCAGACAACCAAAGAAGTTCCCAGTCTTTAATCTTTGGTTCCAGCTACTCATTCCTGGTTGTGACAGTAGAAAAGTATGTCGGTCTGTGACCCAAACCATAGGACACACAAAACTTGGCTGAAGTTTCTGAAAGGTGTGTTCATCAGCTGTTTTTCACTTTACCGCACTGGTTCCAGGAAGAGGTAAATAGCCTCATCCAAACAAGCTCTGAATTTCAGTTTTGAAACAGATAATTTTTTTCACTCTCTTACTGCAGAAACTGCAAGTAGTGCATTAAATAAGGCTCCATTCATTTGCAAAATCTCAGTCTATACAGCTATTCTCTGTTCGACACAAGCAGCTTTAAATTATCTGATCATATTCTCCTTTTGAAAGCTGAGCCTGAAAAATAGAAGGATTTACAAGTGCATTCTGTTGCTATTTCTTTGCCCCATCATTAAAAACAAGGTTGTAAATCAAACAGTACACGGATTTCCCTTTTGGCACATTTATCCCCTCCAGGTCATTACTGTGTGTGGGCAGAAAGCGTTGTTGCACTTCAAAGTCATTATCAACCTTCTGTTAGCGGAATTACAAGTTTAGCTCTGAACAGACCCATACTTGATTAAACATTTATCGTTTATAACCTTTTTTCACCATAGAAATATAAATGAGTTGACATTGAGAAAAGTCTATTCTTTTAATTTACAAATAAGTAAGCGTTCTTCTGGTACAGTTTTTCAAGAAAAATACACAGTGCTCTCTGCACTAATACTGACATGATACTATTTTTATATAAGCCTTGGTTATTTTGCTCCAAAAATTCCTCAAAATGAAAGAAACACCACTAACAACCTTAAACCTGCAAATACACTTTTCAAATTAAGAGACACAAGCACCTGGCAGTTACTGTATGGAAACAAGTCACTGAACCATACAGTTGCTTCAGAAAAAGACAAAATAATATGATACATTTCACAAAGTAAGTAATACCATTCATGAAGAAATAGAATGAAGTGGACAAATTCCTGTTTTCCTCTCCAGTGATTGTCTTATTCCCTTAAGCATAACACTTGATTGCCCTCATCTTTACATGGATAACTACAAACGTTATTATTGGCTGCAAAATTATCCAGCTGTTCTGAAAAGTTCATCTATAGCATCTGCCTTTCCCATTTCATAGAATCATAGAATCATAGAATGGTTTAGGTTGGAAGGGACCTTAAAGATCATCTCATTCCTACCATCCTGCCATGGGCAGGGACACCTTCCACTAGACCAGGTTGCTCAAAGCCCAACCAACCTGGCCTTGAACACTTCCAGGGATGGGGCACGCACAACTACTCTAGGAAACCTGTTCCAGTGCCTTGACACCCTCATATTGAAGAATTTCTTCCTTTTATCTAATCTAAATCTACCCTCTTCTAAATCTTCAATTTTGCTGCAACCATGAATATCACAGACTGATGACACACAGTGCAAAGGAAGACATGCTTGCTTCTACTTATTTTCCAAGCCCATTTTCTCTGGTGATTCTCTTATCTTTAGAAAAGCAGAAGAAAAGAGATTCTTATGGGCAGGATTCAGTTGTTAACCAGTAAGTTTCTAGCCTTTATTCTCAACATATCCTCCCCTCACTTCCAGGTTGTCATGGTTTAACCCGGCTGGCAACTCAGCACCACGCAGCCGCTCGCTCACTCCCCCCTCCCTCAGTGGGATGGGGGAGAGAATCAGAAAGAAAATAAAAGGTTAGAGCCAAGGGCTGAGATAAAGACAGTTTAATAAGAGAAAATAATAGTAATAGTAATAATGAGAATGATAACAGAATATACAGAATATACAAAACGAATTATGCACAATGCAATTGCTCACCACCCACCGACCGATGCCCAGCCCGTCCCGAGCCGCGAGCAGTCCCCGAGCCGCAAGCAGTCCCCGAGCAGCGAGCAGTCTCCCCGGAACCGACCGACTGACCGACTCCCCCCGAGCATGACATTCTATGGTATGGAATAGCTCTTTGGACAGTTTGGGTTAGCTGTCCTAGCTGTGCTGTACTCCCAGCTTGTTGTGCACCTGGCCGAGCAGGAGAAGCTCAAAATGTCCTTGAGTAGTCTGAGCACTACTTGGCAACAGCTGAAAACATCAGTGTGTTATCAACATTCTTCTGGTACTAAATCCAAAACACAGCACTATGCTAGCTACTATGAAGAAAATTAACTCTATCCCAGCTGAAACCAGGACACAGGTGTTCACTCTAGAAGAGTTTCTTTCTTGCCTAGTGACTATCCATGTTTTGAATGTTTTGGATGCTTGGAGGGGATCTAAAATGGTTCTAGAAAATGTGTTCTGGCCAACTGAATTCCACATTTATTGCTTGAGGACTGTAACCTCTGGAAAGTTAAAGAATATTGTATTTCTGTTTAGCTACCTATTTCCTACTGGCACTAAATGTCACAGTCTAAAAAGAAAATAAGAATTTTTTTTCCTGTAGATTCAATCTATATCCAGGACATTTTCCATTCACTGAGGATAGAGAATTTGCACTAAATTATATGGTACCTATATACTTTATATGACTTATTATGAACTTCCCACTCTCTTGTCATCACACCAGAAAAAATGATAACAAGAAGCAGTTGTAAGATGTGATGAGGAGTTCATCTGCCCACACATGAAGGAGCAGTGCCAGATGGGGGCATGAAGCTGCAGCAGCCTCACTTCTGTCATGTGCCTGGTTTCAGTAATATCTAATGATATAAACACTGATAACAGTTCTGCAAAAGAAAGGACATAGACACAACAGTTTACAGAGGTTTGTCTTGGTGACAGGAGCACTGGATGAATACTCTATAGCAAAAAAAAACCCAAACCAGTACATCACCTACAGTGAGGTTGACACAGTTGTACATTCTTCTTGTGTTTTACATACCACCTTTCTAATGTGCAGTTAGTGCCTTTTTGTCCTTTACCTTTTCTATAATGATTCCTCTTGCCTGACTCAACCTGTCTAGAAGGTAGTTACTGAAGCATAAGGTAATTCCCCCAAGAAGCACCTCTCCTACCACAGATACTTATTTTACACTAAAAAAAAAAAAGTCCTCATCTCCATACCTATCCATCCTTATTGACTATAAGGAAGCTAAAAAGATCAGCAGATTCAGGCCAAACTTTTTGATGTGTAAATTAAATATGCTGTGACACAGTGCAGAGTGTGATTTGCTACTCAATGTGCAGTACATAAATCTGTATATTGGCCCTCCATCTTTCTTTCTTTCTTTCAGTGGCTGGAAATGCAAGTTCCTGAAATGGCTTTTAGTATAACTGTGTTAATAGAATCATAGAATCATTTAGGTTGGAAAAGACCTTTAAGATCATTAAGTCCAACCGTTAACCTAACCCTGCCATTCCACCACTAAACCATGTCCCTAAGCACCTTATCTACCCGTCTTTTAAATACCTCCAGGGATGGGCACTCAACCACTTTCCTGGGCAGCCCGTTCCAATGCTGACAACCCTTTCGTGAAGAAATTCTTCCTGATGTCCAACCTAAATCTCCCCTGGTGCAACTTGAGGCCATTTCCTCTTGTCCTATTGCCCGTTACCAGGGAGAAGAGACCAACACCCACCTCACTACAACCTCCTGTCAGGTAGTTGTAGAGACCAAGGCTTCAGTTGAACATCAAATACCGGAAAGGAAAACCATAAAGGAGCTTGAAATTAAAAATGTCAAAACTCTAATCAACTTTTCTTTTTGCTGAACTGCAGCTGCCTTTCATCAACGAAGTAAATATATTTGCCAAATAATTTCCAGTAAAACTTTTTGGTAGATGTTGTTCCTCATAAGCAGCTGACAGTTAAATCTTGAATTGCTTAAGATAAAAATCTTTGACAGGAATTGTTTTTCTATATACTCCACAACTAATGAAGAATGAAATTTCTAAAAGTATAGTAAAAAACTGCTATACAGAAGAGGGCTGTTCAACATTTGTTAGGCTTGACCTGTTTCAGAACACAAAGCTAGGCTCTGAGAATGCACTTTGCTAATATCTAAAAAGGGATGGGAAATTCATCCTGTCCTGGTTTCAGCTGGGATATCTTCCTAGTAGCTGGTATGGTGCTGTGTTTTGGATTTGGTATATGTTGATAACATATGTTGTTAAGAATGTTGATAACTCACTGATGTTTTAGTTGTTGCTAAGTAGTGCTTAGACTAATCAAGGACTTAGCTCTCAGCTCTGCCAGGTGCACAAGAAGCTGGGAGGGGCCACAGCCAGGACAGCTGACCCCAACTGTCCAAAGTGCTGTTCCATACCATATGACATCATACCTGGTATATAAGCTGGGGGAATAAGAAGGAAGGGGGGAAGTTTGGAGTGTTGATGTTTGTCTTCCCAAGTAACCGTTATGCGTGATGGAGCCCTGCTTCCCTGGAGATGGCTGAACACCTGCCTGCCCATGGGAAGTGGTGAATGAATGCCTTGCTTTGCTTTGCTTGTGCACATGGCTTTTGCTTTCCCTATTAAACTGTCTTTATCTCAACCCACAAGTTTTCTCACTTTTATTCTTCTGATTCTCTCTCCCCCATCCCGTTGTGGGGGGAGCGAGTGAGCAGCTGTGTGGAGCTTAGTTGCCAGCCAGGGTTAAACCACAACAATCCTTACTTAGCATAGCATTAAAAATAGTATCTAAAGCTAAGTATTTCAGTCCATTGAAATAAACAAAAATTACTTTCCAAGAATTCAGTAAGTCCTCAAGCACTATAAAAACTGATGACTTTTCATTGTTCGATGAATTTAATCAAAGGGTTTCCTCACAGGAAAAGAAAAATGAAGCCCTGTGATATTTTAATGAAATGTAGTACATAGGTCAATGTGCAATGAAAAACAAATTATATCATAGAGCTTGCTAATGTGCCACTGCAGTAGGATGCAGTGTAGAATATCTCCATTCCAGCAAAAATAGTGTTTTGAGGCTATTAAGTCAGCCTTTGCACAGACACACAGCCCACACTGCCTGATCACACCTGATACCAAACTGAACTTGCTTAGAGATAGTTTAGGTACTTTGAAACAGCTCCAATTTGAGCAGGAAAGAGTAGCTTTAAAAGGCATGTTGCTCAGCAAGTGGTCCTCTAGTCTTTCATGTTTTAGATGGAATTTCCACTCACAGATGCTGTTTGGGAATAGTTCATTAAACTGATGAAAGAGAACTGCATCAGCAGCCTGTACTTAGATAACTTAATTTAAGGCATTCTCATGATCAGAGAGAAAATAACACATGGTATGTACTTGAGCATGTTCTACATTCAATGGTGTGTGTGTAACACAGTCCTCAGGAAGCCTCAGAAACCTTCAGGAGAATCCTCTAGCAGTCAGCTCTGCCTCTGCACTCGAATGTCACAAATTGCTGCAGACAGTTCTGTTTTCTTTTGGAGTCTAACCTCTTTGCACATTTATGGGATGAATCTTTGATGGATGGGTGTAATCCATTAATTAGATTATGGATCCTAGTTGTCCCAGGGGCACTTTCAAATCCACAATATGCTCTTAATAGTCTTTATTTTGCATCTGAATCCATGAATTATTTGGAAGATGTGTAGATCTGTAGGTAAGCAGACAGCTCCTTATTGGATTATTATACCAGCTAGGGAGATTTATGTGTATTGTTTATTTCACCATCATATAGAATAATTAACATTTTAAAAAAATATGTTCCTCGTTCACTCATTGGAGATTGTAAGGTATGAGTAATAATATTTAGGAATACAGAATTCTTTGTATAAATCTTATCACTAGAGAAAGAATCTGATCCTCAAAACACTGCAGAGACACAGATTTGCTTGGAAATACCATTCTCAGCCAGCTCCTTTCTGGACTTGATTCTTCAAGGTAAAAAGCATTCTAACCAACCAATTACCACAGACATGCTCAGCAGTAAGTACACAAATAGTAACGCTGATTTAGGAGGAAGAGAGGAGATGTCAACCCACTTGTGACCTAAAAAACGTCAATGTATCTGAGACATCTGAAAGAAGCATCAGGATTTACAGATGCTTGAAGGGAAAACCATACAGTGTTTGAGGGAGAAAATCCTGAGAAATTCCTTCCTATTGTAGCATCTTTGTTTTTCTTCCACAGACCTGATCCATTACTCACTGAAAATCAATGGACAAGAAACAAAAAGTAATGCCCTCATTCTTTCCAAAGACTGTGCTTCATGTAAAAGGAAAAGTCAAAAACCTCAAAAAACAGGGTTAAGAAAATGTTCTCAGTAGTGCATGCTTTCATTCTTCACAGTAATGCTGAGGTCTGCTAAATCCTCGTGTTGCATACAGTGCTTGAGATGCTGTCAGTAAAACTGTATTTAGCATTGTGTTAGTCCAGCGGCAGAAGCCGAAATTAAAGCATGTCATCTAGGACAGTTAAATTTGCATGAACTAACCATTAAAGCAGAGAATACATTCATAGAGATTTATTTTTATGTGCTTTTCAGAAGGATGCCAGTGCACAGTCTTTTTTTTATTAAATCGCCAAAACCATTACCAGGATATTATGCAGCAGCTAAATTTAGAAATTAAGACTTTAAGACTTAGGTGGTTAATTTGTTGTGCTAGGAAAAAGACTCAGGAATTTTTGTATTAAAACCTTTTTTGGCTTCAGAAATTGGATTGCCTCAGAAGCTTTTGAATAAGTATCCATGTTTGCATGACCTGATTTGCTAGCATTTATGGAAATCACAAATATGTAATTGAAAAGGTAATAAAGCCACTTTATAAGAAAAGTAATGTCTAAATAAACATTGAGAATGCCTTTCCAGAAATAATTTTAGAACTTTTTAGTTGTACTATTACTGTTCTCTCTGGTGACTTAGTCAACAAGAAACAATATCTGACAATATCTGTGAAAGAGGCAATCTTCCATATTCACTCTGAAAGAATTTCAAAACCTTGTTTAGCATTAGCTAAACATTAAGTTGTCCACAACCGTTTTTTTTTTAATCTTGCTGATTACAGGAACTGATCACAAAATACATATTGCATACAGGCTGAGATCTAGCTTTAGGTACTCAGCCTACAAAGCATTTTATTTGAATGTTTATAATTTTAGTTCCCAGAGACCTGCTCTCACTAAACTGATTCCAGAAAACCAAAACATATAGGTTAACTTATGATATGTTTAAGCATAACACAGCAGAGTAATTGATTTTTAAAACTCTTCCAGGATTCTCAAGGTCATTCATAAACGGAGCCATTTTATTCTTTCATTTTGTACCAAGAAGTACTTGAAGAAGATGGGGTTTATCACTGGAGAAAGAAAATTTGTCAAGGAGTTATTAGAAGTGCATTTTGGTTTGGTTTTATTACATTATTACTTTATTACATTGCATTATTGTATTACTTACCTGGTGTCCAAGGTACTTTCCGTCTGGTCTATTTTACATCTGGTCTCATCTTCCGTAGCAGGTCATGGTTATGGCCAACACTTCTGATAGCTGAGTAGGAGCAGGAGGGCTGTCATCTCCAACTTCACTCCAAGAGGCATTGAAAACTTCAGTGCCACAATGGAAGTTATTTGAAGCAACTGTGAGATGGGTATGAAACTTTTAGAGATGGGAAAATGTAGCTAGACCTAACTCCCCAGTTTAGATGTAAGCTTTCTAACTTTAATTGCCTCCTAGCTTCCCCTCCAACTCAGAGAGATTTCTGAGTTGATGTTGTTAACCCTGAGAGTTTCATTTGACTTGGAGCTAAGCAAAGCTCATAAAATATGACAATTTAGTACAGTTTGAACAGCTTGTGCAGCTGGCCTAATGCTGGCAAAGCCTGGTCAGTTAGATTATCTTCTCTGATTACAGACTTTGAGCATTTAGGCTATTAAGAATGCATAAAACCACATAGGTTATTCATGGCAATTCCCTGCAGTTATTTCCTTTCTGATTTTGTCTAAATCACATACATACTTGCATACATATATGGGAAAAATATCGTTTCTGTTTCTCATACTCTGTATTTATAGGGAACAGCCATCTTTACTAGTAATTAAAACTGGTCTGTGGCTGGTCAATAGGAGCACATTAGGTCTCTTGGCCAAAGTCCTGAGCACCACAGTGGGAGCTTTCGCTATGAGAGATAGTGAACAGCATCTTTCAGTAAAAGTACTCTTGAATATATTAATTCAACTTTTATTTATTAAATAAAAATAATCAACATTGGTGTTCAGTAATGGCTATTATTCATGGAATAAAGAATTGCAGAGGTGAAGAAAACATTTTAATAAAAATAGAATATTTAATTATAAAATGTTTACATTAATTTTAAATTTTTAAATTTTTGTTGTAAAGTATTAAAAATATTTTTTTGTTTTATAGAAGTTGGGTCTTCCTTTGCTACCAGTGATTACAGTCTTTAAGGAGTCCAATGTGATTCATCAGTGGCATGGTGAAGGTGTGAGCAGGCATGTAATTTTACTAATATGAGAAAGATGATCAAATGAGAGATAGTCTGCATTTGACTTATCTTTAACATATGATGAAATACTGAATACAGTTTTCATCACTTTCCAGGGACATACTTAAAGAAGCTGTCAATGTTTTTACTACAGTTGACCAAATTAGGCTAACATCTTTTGACAACACTTAGAAAACAATAACATTTAATTTAAATATAGCCTGAAAATTACCTGTGAAATTATGAGGCATTTTGATTTCCATTCTGGGTGTTTGGGGGGTTTTTATCTTCTCAAATTAATTGAGTCAAAATTAAAATAAAAAAAATAGAAGAATGACACTCCAAATGTGTGCATGTGTGAACAATATGGTTTATGCAGTCATGGCAATGTGTGTAAAATCTGATTTGTGAAAAGATAAAAGATTAGAAGATATATGATGGACAGGTTTGGGGTTTATTGTCTCTTACCTGTGTTATGGTCCTTCAAAATGATGTGGGTGGGTTTTAGGAAAGAAGGTTATTGTTTGTCTTCTGCTGGCAGGTGGATTCTTGGGCAAGACGGGAATTGGGATGGCAGTTCAGACTGGTGTTAACTGGAAACAGGAGTTTCCTGGAAAATTAAAGGATGGGGCGGGAAGAAAACAGTAAAGGAAACAAAGCAGTAAAGGTATAACAGACTAGAAGACATCCGAAAGACCATTCCTGAGAGATGACAAAAAGAGTGAGGTTTTCCCTAGGGACACAGAAAAGATGGTGTTGGGTTTATTGCAGCCTGGAATTACTGGAATCAGAACAAGCCTGATAGACAAGCCACAGCAGGCAGGGAAAACTGGAAGAAATTTATTTCATTATACCTCTTTCATTCATTCTCAATTCTAAAAGATCTACTATTATTCTAGCTAGACTTCAGAGAAAACCTATTTGAGCCTTTGATCTGCACTTTTCAGAAAAAGGCACAGCTAAAAGCTCTGGCGTGCTGTGGCCTCAGGAAAACATGAACAATGTCCATGACTTTTCATGCTAGAGTCACCTAAATGTGCAGAGCTGTGTGCCCCTGTGTATACAAACACATCCATAATCATGGAAGGTTAGCAATCATAGAATCATAGAACCATTTAGGTTGGAAAAGACCCTTAAAATCAAGTCCAACCATAAACCTAACACTGCCAAGTCCACCACTAAACAATGGCACTTAGTTTACAGTTATACTTGATGATCTTAAAATAAAATGGTGTGGACAAAGATATTTGTCTTTGAATGTAAAATGTTAGGGGGAAAGGATTCTATTTTTTACACATTCTTCTCACATTGTTTTTTTTTTTTTCTTTCCATTCCATTATTGATTTTTTTTTTTTAAATTAAAAAGATTATGTTCACAGGGTAGCTCTAAATAGGTGTTTAGAGATCTGAGAAGAAATGGTGAGACCCAAGTTCATGTTCTATCTCATTCAGACATGACTGAACAGTTCCATCATATATTGATCCACAAATCTTTGAACCTCCTTTTTTAACTCATTCTTTCTTTTTTCTAAAACTAGACACAGGCTCAATTTACCTGGGCAGTGAATGACCCAACTTTGACTTCCTCCTTTGCCTTTTTCAGAGCAGGAATTGACACGAATTTGATAAAATCCTTGACTATCCCACTAATCAATTAATTCTTTGACCAAAAACCTGAGAAACTTCATATGCATAATTTTTTTTTTTCTTTTTTTCTAAGCAGGTTCACAGAATGTTGGTTTGGTAAACACACTTGGGCGGGGGGAGGTGATTGAAATACTATTTGCTTTCTGGATTTCTTTTTGTTTTTTTAATTACAGTTGTAACATTTTTGGTTTTTAAAATGAAGCTCTAAAGTTTCATAAGGAAACAAACCTCCAGCAACCATGTTATTGCCGTGCACTGTCTGCGTGCTCTGTTGCCTCTGCGTGTGTGTGTCTGTTTTTAAACCTGTTGGCGGATTTGACAGAGGTGTCTCAAAAACACTGTTTTTTTCAGATTACTTGAGAACTGGTGCCTGGGTAGAGAAGCGGAGCTTCACCTTCTAGTGCGGGATATGCAACAGTGTCAGGAAACCAGGCGCCATCGGTTCGGCCGCTCATGACGTTGCTGGGTGGCAAACAGAAGAGTGACTTGGGCGAGGGGGGGGAGGGGTGGTGTGGTGGTGTCTGTCCATGGTGCTGATTGGAAGCGGTTCCGCACACCTCGCCAGGAAGGCGGTTGTGAAAGAAGTCAAAAATGAAACAGTAATGCAATCTGCCATTCGGGTAAAATAAAATAACCAGAAAGACAGTAAATGTATGAGAAGTATCTACAGGTGACAAGTTTTCATGTTTATTGACATATTTTTCCATTTCCATCTAGACGTGCAAAACAATAACAGAGCCATTCCAGAGATTTTTTTCCTCTTCTATAATCTCAGTTATTCTGAGTGTACCACAAAGGTTCAGCTATTGCTCAGGAAGAATGAAGAAGAGGCAAATCACCTTTCTGAAGAACATTTTGCAGCAGGATGAACTGGAATAATCTCAGGAATTGTCCAGGCCAAATGGAGACAAGCCCAGACCTTATTTGATAATGAAAGACTGAGAAAGAGGGAAGCTGCAATCTCTGGGGGAAAAAACAAAACAAAACAAAACAAAACAAAACAAAACACCCACAAAAAAACCCCCAAACAAACAAACAAAAAAAACCCCAAAATACCAAACCACCACACCAAACCAAAACCAACCAACAAAACCCCACAAAAATAAACAAACAAAAAACCCAAACAAGAAAAACCACCAGCAAAACAAAAACTTCAAAGCATAATTCCTCAGGCTTTTCTACATTATACACCAATATATTTTGATGAGATCTTTGGGCTGCTCAGGGAATCTCAGAAGGGTTTTAAATTTCCTTAGACATAAAGAGCTTGTCATAGATTTCACTGAAAGGCTGTAGAGGCTTGAAAACAAACACTCACAGTGAATTCATAAAAGCTCAGCCATTCTGATATTTCTCAGACCTACTCTAAACTCAAAACTTAGAAATCTTACTATAATATAAAATAATTTTTTACATATTTTTTTGCTTCTTTCTTTCTTTGTGATTTGGATTTCCTTTTCTTCTTTCAGAAGTAAGAATAAAAAAGGCTTCTTTTATGCTTCCCATATGAATAAAGTATGCAAACTGTGTCTTTAGAAGAAAGGCCGTTTTGTTGAGGGATATGTTTGTAGGTTTTAAAATTTGGTCAGAAATGATGCAGTTAGAAACACGCAACCATTTTTTTTAATAATGTTAAATAATTTAGAACAAAATTTACACTTGGAGACAAAATCAAAGCAATTTATTCAGTTCTGAAAATGCTTTCCGAAGCAATAAAGCAAACAAGCAAATAATTTTGAGGTATAGCAATCAAGTCTTGAAGAAAGATCACTTGCTGAGAGAAAATGAATGATGTCTTCGTATCTGGTGGGCTTTTTGGTGGTTCAGGGTTTTTTTTTCCCCTGTATTGTTTTGTAGGATAGTCCACTGGGAGTGGACTAGTAGTGCAGACTTCCATGTAGCCAAGTTCAGTCATTTCAGGATTTTTCATTTTTTGATTTCTAATTATTTTGATTATGCTTATCCATTAATACAAACATGAGTTTACTGATACTGGACTTATTTCTGAGTTAGTTACCGTTCATGATAACCTCATGGGACTCCAGGACAACAGTTACAGAATGCTGAAGAGGTAATTTGGAAAAATACGTGTTCCATTCCTCAGGAATGTCTCTTTATATGGCAGTTATCTGCTACTGTGTCATTTTCTCTGAATCATTGCTGCATTATCAATCGCCTTGTGATGTAGGAAGGCTGGGGCTTGAAACATGCAGACACACTTACTCTTTAAAATTCGAGTTTGCATAACCAAATGATACAGTAGGAGATAATACTTTACATGTGGCAGCTGAGTTTTCAGTAGCAAAATGTGGGGAATGGCAAATCAAAACGCAGAGCTATACAAGGTATAATGGTGGACCCAGCAGATTGATAATGGCATTAGTAAAGGGTGGCATCCTTAACCAGGGGAGAAAGACAGAGTAATTTGTCTCTGTCTGGTTTTTCTTTGTTGCCATTCTTGCAGGGGCTGTAGCTGTCTTCTATACATCTTGTTAACTCCTTCGTGTTTTCACCACATATAGGAAGATTTATGTATGCTGAATGCATTTTCTTTTTAGTCTTTCTTATGCCCTAAAGCTGGTTCTACCCTGTACATCAGGTTGCATTTCCTCAGTGACCAGAAATGAACCTTTTCTGATTTGTGTTTATAACCTTAGTGCCATCTTGTACCTCTGTTTTCAAGGCTTATGTTGTCACAGCATCATATGAAGTACATTATGGTTACACCATGGCCTTGCTTTAACGGGATGGATATGAGCACTCAAGAATCTCCATACCAGGGTAACTAGAGCAATCTTCTTGATGTGCAAGTCATGGATTCAAGTTTCTTCAGGCTCTGAGAAAGCTAGGGAACACTCTGTCCTCTCATGTGGATATTTTACTGGCAGACACACAAAGGTTGGGCATTGCTTCTTCTTGCAGAAATTTTGAGATAAAATAGCCTTGGCTATACTTTATACTAACCCAGTCCTCTTGATTCTCCACTGGAATGGTCACTTGATCAAATCCTGGAAAGTCTCAGAGAGAGAAATGCCTGCATCGGTTCATATTAATTCTCTATTTCTGTAAAAGTGGCTCCCCTGAGCATGCTTCCCTTAACTCCTGTCCAAGTAGGTACCTAGAGTGCTTTTGATATAATGTGAAAAACATAGCAGTCTGATTTCTTGTATTGCTTACACACATCTAAACTTCATCTATATACTAATTCAGGCAATATGTACCCACTTTCAGGTTTTCTATGGAGATCAATGCATGTGACTACAGAACAGTATTTTCTATTTGGGAAAGCAGAGTGTATAGCTGTGCTAGGGGACATTCAGTAAATTATGAGACAAAAAATAGTGTGTCCAAATAGATTTTGCCCATCTTCTGAGGAGGCTCTGCTCGCTTAGGTGTGAACACTGCTCAATTCCAGATTACTCAGTGTTACCCCTGTGAAACTCTCTGTGATCAGTGCTGCAGCTCATCTACTACTGCCACAAACATGACAACTGAATACTTACTGATAATAATAGTCTCAGAGTTCAAAAACCAGTAACAACTATCACATTTAGGTAACATACACCATTCAAGATGCATCAAGATGGCAACAAAGTTGTATTTCTAAAATGAGTAATACAATGCCTGTTATAAATGCAGTAGCTTTCAAAATAAAAGAAATTAGTCCTTCATTGGTATTCTGAAAAAATCTTCCCCCAAAATATCAAACTCGGGAAACAACAGAAAGTTTTTTAATTGTTTATGAGATTTGATGTGAAAATAACATTTTTTTGTGTCATAGACAAAATATTGAAAGCTAAAATCATATGTTTGGTATGCTGTCACTTTTTTTTTCCAATAATGATGACTACAATGTGAAATAGTGCACCAAACTTACAAAAAAGAATAAAATTTAAGATAGAGAATTTAGTAATGAGGATGAACATCAGATCAACTATTGATGGTGTGCATCATGCTTGCTACTAGCAGAATATAATGATTCACCTGCATATTACAAAATTATTCAGGTTCTCAAACTAAAATTTAATCTTTCAGACATTGGTTAATGTTATCAGCCCCAACTCTGCTGGGACTTTTAATTGTCTGGTTTAAATTAAATGCTTTTTGCCAGCTTTTGTTACCGCCCAATTAATTTTCAAAACCAATTAAGATAAAAATCACCCATAATAATATCATACTTATTACTAAACCTAGAGTTTTGCCAATCTCATTTACCATTTTTGACCCAGCATTAATGACTCCTGATTAGAGGTGAGCATAGACTCAAGGGTTTGTGTCTGTGAACTGTTGATGCATTTGGAAAATCATGTCCTCTTGAATTGGCTATTGGTTTTGCTAACTGCAGAGGTAAGTAATTTACAATGAATAATTCTTTTGACATGTGTAACCCATTTTTAGGCTAATATGATATCTACAAGTAGATCACAGTTTCCTAAAAATACCAACTGACTGTGTGAAAGATAATTCCTTTTGCATTTTGAGTTCTACAGGAGGGAATAGGTAGAAGTAAATGTAAAGATGTTTACTGTTGGTTCAATACATTTGTCTGTTTCTTAATTGGAAGATTGCACAGGCATAGTTGGTTCCAATATTTGAAGTTACAGTGTTGCAAAGGTTTTTGTGAATACTGAATGGTCATAATGCTCTCATTCCCAGTCCCAGTGGAAACACTGTAATTCATACTTTTTTCCTGGAAGCCTGATTTTTGTAAGCTTTTGTTGCAAGACTTCAAATGCTTGTAGCCAGTGAGTAGAAGTGAAGCTGCAAGAATGGATAAAATGGAACCATGTAAAATGAGAACTAATACCCCAGGGAAATAGTTCGTATTGTTTCTCCAAGCCCAACTAAACTTCTGCTCCATATTTATACTAGCTCCACTGTCTCCGTGTATTTCTAAGAGTTCTTTTTTAAGTGGTATATTATGAATTATGATTATGATTAAACTGACACATTTGTGTATGATACAACATGACATTAAACAACATGAAGTGAATAACCCAGGTGATCACTTGTTGTCAACATAGTTCATGTAAATACAGCTGAAAAGCTCTGCATTTCAGAAAATGAAACCTTTAGTTCTCAGACGTCTGAAAGTCAGAATGCAGATAATTTATCATATGTCTTTCCATAACCTATTTTGCTTTCTGATTGCTGAAGACTAGAGACTTTTTTTGTATCTTTGATACAAAAAGGTTCTATAAACCAGCTATCAATCCTTAAGAATAATCAGGAGCAAATCTGCATGTCATTTTTCTCATATGTATCAATAATATAAATAAGTCCAAGAACTGAATTTATAATTTATAAACCTGACTAGTTTTTCAAGAATGAATCTAGAAAGTTTTGACAACCTTCATTATTCTTACTGCAAACATTTTAGAAGATAGAT
Organism: Egretta garzetta; assembly: GCF_000687185.1. Classification (NCBI taxonomy): domain Eukaryota; kingdom Metazoa; phylum Chordata; class Aves; order Pelecaniformes; family Ardeidae; genus Egretta; species Egretta garzetta. The sequence continues at coordinate 2,187,618 of NW_009260616.1, forward strand.
ATATTTTTCAAAAATGTTGTTGACCAAAATATTGACATTCCACAAAGATTTTTATTTGGATAAATACAAAAATAAGTTAGTGGTAAAGCAAGAATAAATACTAAACTTGAAGGATGTTGAAAAAGAAAATAAGAGATATAGAAAGCAACTGAATCATCGCAAGAACCATTTGCCTGTTTATTTCAAACTTTTTTCTCCACCTAGAATCTTTCTTTTCTCCCTCTAAAATTGCCCTTGCCAAATCACAGTTTTTTCACCTTATTGCATCAGATGAAAAAAGTTAGCAGCTTCGTAACTGGATCTATCTTGACTATGATCCATCTCTTCATTAAACTTAAAAATCTACAGCCAGGGAGAATTAAGCCTTAAGAAGAACTATAGAGGGCTCATCATTCAAGTAAATGAATGTTCTGCATGAGTGTTGGAAGGAGTAAGAGTGAAAAGAGTGAGCCATCTGTTTTGGAACTGACAAAGGATTTAGAAGTCTATATCGCAGGTATAGATCATAAGTCAGACCTGGCACTTACATGTTTCTATGAATATTACAGGGCCTTTCTGAAATTAAACTGAGGCAAAGGCTATACAATCCAAGCTGTCCAGAGCTTAAATTAGACTATTTAGGGAATGTGGTGAAATATCCTGATTTATTTGCAGGAAAATTCTATTAATCTGTTATCCAAGTACAACATAATATAAATTAATCTTCATAGCAAGTCCATCTCTTCTATCACACCAGCTCGTTATATGGAGAGTGAGAGAGAGAAATGGATAACATTCTTGTAGTCTAGAGAATGAGGAAAGAAAGTTTAAATCTCAGTATTTTGGAAAGATGACCCAGGGTTATCAGTCAATGTTAATGCTAGTAAGGTTGTATGGGATTATCCTGAGAGAACTCCAGCCACATTTTTGAAATATTAAAAAAACCAAAGCCTCAATTTACTTGCTAGAGATGCCCAGCCACCATGGCTTCTAGATGTTCTGTTTCAGATAGAAATAAAATACTGATATACTTTGATGAGAGTAAGGAACAGGAGGATTTTAAACCCTGATAGTCTACAGTGTGTCTATGTTTCATATTTCAGTATGAAGAATTTGTGCACCAAGGTTCATTTATAGAAAAAAGGAATATGATGAATTATCATACCCAAAGTGAAAGCTTGACCCAGGACTTTGTCCTAAGAAGCTTGAAGACCTGAGTCAGCTTACAGAATCACAGAATCACAGAATCGTAAGGGTTGGAAGGGACCTCAGGAGATCATCTAGTCCAACCCCCCTGCTAAAGCAGGCTCACCTAGAGCATGCTACACAGGACTTCATCCAGGCGGGCTTTGAATATCTCCAGAGAAGGAGACTCCACAACCTCCCTGGGCAGCCTGTTCCAGTGCTCTGCCACCCTCAGAGTGAAGAAGTTCTTCCTCATATTCAACTGAAACCTCTCGTGTTTCAGTTTGCATCCATTGCCCCTAGTCCTGTCGCTGGACACCACTGCAAACAGACTGCTTCCGTCCTCTTGACTTCCGCCCTTAAGATATTTGTATGCGTTGATGAGATCCCCTCTCAGTCTTCTCTTCTTCAGGCTGAACAAGCCCAACTCTCTCAGCCTTTCCTCGTAGGGGAGATGCTCCAGTCCCTTTATCATCCTAGTAGCTCTCCTCTGGACTCTTTCTAGGAGTTCCTCGTCTTTCTTGAACTGGGGAGCCCAGAACTGGACACAGTACTCCAGGTGGGGTCTCACCAGGGCAGAGTAGAGGGTAGAGTGGGAGGAGAACCCTCCTCGACCTGCTGGCCACACTCCTCTTAATACACCCCAGGATAATAATAAGCTTAACTTAATGGAAGTTAACATTTATTTCAAATAATTCAAGATTTCACTTCAAATGACTAAATTTTAATATTAATCTTCTCTATATATGTGTAAGTGCAAATGTGCTGGATTTGGCTGGGGTAAAGTTAATTTTCTTCAGAGTAGCTACTATGAGGTCATGTTTTGGATTTGTGCTCGAAACAGTGTTGATAATAAAGGGGTTTTCATTATTGCTGAGCAGTGCTTACACAGAGCCAAGGCCCTTTCTCCTTCTCAAGAACTGGGAGGGGACACAGCCAGGACAGCTGACCAAAACTGACCAAAGGGCTATTCTACATGCTGTGGCATCATGCTCAGCATATAAAGCTGGTGGAAGAAGGAAGGGGAGGAAGTTTGGAGTGTTGATGTTTGTCTTCTCAAGTAACCATTACATGTGATGGATCCCTGCTTTCCTGGAGATGGCTGAACACCTGCCTGCCCATGGGAAGCAGGGAATGAATTCCTTGCTTTGCTTTGCTTGCATGCATGGCTTTTGCTTTCCCTATTAACCTGTCTTTATCTCAACCCATGAGTTTTCTCACTATTACTCTTCTGATTCTCTCCCCCATCCCATTGTGGGGGGAGTGAGTGGGCAGCTGTGTGGGGCTTAGTTGCCAGCCGGAGTTAAACCATGACAGCAAACATTCAGTGAATGATGGGAATCAAGTGAAAGGAAAGGTTTAAGTGTTGGGGGAAGAAATGGTATTTCATTTAAAAATTCTTATTAACCAAGTAATAATTAACCTATGTTCCTTCTTTTGTTGATTCCATACTTTAAACATTACTTGTTTAAAAAAAAAAACAAACCAAACCATATTTACCTAGTTAGCTAGAATCTCATATAAAATCAGAACAATATCATTTTAAACCTGTGTATTTCAAAACTAACCATTTCTTTAATAGAAATAAAATATGTTTTGATATGGACTTGTTAGTTTTCTTGTATAAAAGAGGACTTGCTCCTGGTAGTTCTTTACCAATCCCCTCTATTCCTAATGAAGTCAATGAGTCTACATGTATAATAAGGAAAACATACACTAAGATTTGCAAAATTAGACCCTTGAATATTAAAGTAGTTAAATGAAATAGCAAATCCTAATCTGCTAGTCTCCTGCAAAGGCTACTGAATCTGCAGTGTGCAAGAGGGTTCAAACTTTTCCATTAAAATATTTGTCCTTTTTTCCCCGTGTGAAAGACCAAAGCAAATTTTAAAGCATATTCAGCAAGGCAGACTGCATTCTTTTATTTCTAACAGTAAAAGTAGTCAGTCTGCTAACACTGTCAGCTGTCCCCAAATATTAAGTGATGGATCAATGTTAAGAAATTTAAGCTTATAAGAAATTCAGGTACAGTTTCTTTACATAATGGTTATTTGAAATATAAAGCTTATTGTCTAAATTACTGGACTAGAGAGGAGATTCATAAGTCAATCAAATGAAAATCAGAACAGGAATTTTAAAACAAAATGGGTAAACAAATTCTTGAATCATTGTCAATATTTCTATAGTCAGATTGGTATTAGACTGGTTCAACTGATCTAACCTTTGTGTGTCAATGTGCCTCCAGCAGACAGGGGATGAAATCCCAGAGTCACAAGCTGCAGAGCCAGCTATGTGTTTTTCTGCTTGTTCGTTATATACTCCTATAGGATGAGGATTCAGTGTGAAAGTGTGAAAGATCAAGGAATGTGGGAAGACATCTTTTACCTGGTAAACAGGTGCAGCCTACATATGAATTTGAGTTATGAGATGAAATCTAAAAAAAAAAAAAAAAAAAAAAAAATTCCCTTGCTGTGTATTTATATGTTAATTATTTGTGGGAATGTGGTTTTCAAGGTCTATATAATTATACGGAAAAACAGAAAAAAATCCATGTTACCAATATTGTCTTAACTTTTTTGCTACTTTTATTTCCTTTTTTTCACATCTTCTTTTCCTAGCCCACAAATTCAGTACTCCTAAAAGCTATTTTCCATTCTTTTGGGCATTCATATAAAAAATTATGACCATGAGATGTTGCACTGATGTAAAAGGTGTATCCACATTTTAAATGCTCAAGGGAGAATATTTTAGTCTTTAGGACAGATATATGGACTTCAGTTAAATGAAGGGCTATAATTTTATGGCATTCTCTAGTATTTGAATACCAAGGTTACAAGTACAATTGCTGCTGTGGTCAAGTCTACATCTATCAGATTGATGTCATGTTGTACTGACTGGAAGATGGTTGTCTTCATCTTTGTTATTCTTATATCAGTAAGGTATGGAAAAGGAGGACGAACAGCGACATCAACAAGAAAGAGTGATATAAATGAGGCTTTCTGAGGATGCTTGAAAAAGCTTCAGAGATTTTCAGAAGCTTTTTCCTCTAGCTAGTGTTAGCTTTCATAGAGCTCATTTTAGCCAACAAGGTTTCACAGCCAAGACATCTGGGAAAGTGAAAACTGTTTACCAAAAATAAAATATAGGTATGTAAATTTGAATTAAAAAAAGGAGCTCGTGCAAACTGTCTGAAAATAAACGTGGTGCTCTTGCTTTCATCATGACTTTTTGGGCTCAGGCTATCACAGATGAGCATTTGAGAAAAACTGATAAAGACTCCTTGGTGACAACAGTAAGCAGAGGTTAACCTGAGTGGTTTCAGATATTTTCACAGGAAATTGTAGCAGAGTTCTTGCTCCTCTTGCACCCTTGGGTGGCAAAGGCTGCCTCCCAGCTACACTTTCTCATTAGTTATGTGATGCATTATCCACCTCCAGTTTCTGTATGCCTTAATTACTGCCATTCCCAAACCACCCTTTCAAGAATATGCAATGCTTGTATTAAGGCAGGTGGAGAACAGGCTGTTATCTTAATTCCATGCCCTGTCCTCTGATGTTTTGGATAAACGAGCCACAAGATATAAGTCTTTTATTCTCGAAGGACTTAATTTGCAAGCTTAAATTTAAAGTACAGGAGTTGAAATTAAACTTCAGTGAGTTTAGGAATTGTCAGTATTTTCTCCAGAACTGCTATAATGGTTTTGTTTAGAAATTGGAGGTAAAGAAGTCATAATATTGTGAACTTTGTACTATAAATGTAAAGCAATTACTTAAAGAAGTTACCAATAACAAACAAGTAATCCTTCTCAAGACCTTCCCCAAATAAAAAAAAAACCCCCACCCCTGAACTCTATTTCCTTGATAGCAAAAGTCATTATAAAATTTACCCAGATGTTAAAGAAAGACATGGGTTAATTTTAACAATCATAACATTAAATGTAAGAATTAATAAATGTAATGTTGGAAGTGCTGAACATCTTTGTATGCAAGACAATAGCCACACATGATTATAGAATCAGCAAATCGTGTGTTAGTTTGTGTGAGAAGACTCTGTAAATTCCCTAGCAAAAGAAAGAAGAAGAAGAGTAGGCAGAGTTCATGCAAACTGAACCAAAAACTTTGCACAAAAGACAGAAAGCAAAGATGAAAAGGAGTAAAAATTTTTTGGATTCTGACAATATTCTTGGGAAAAATAAAATTGATTTTCTTTTATGTAAAAAAGAAAACTACAAATTTTCAGAAGAAATTTCTCAATATGACTTGCTGCTTTATATCTACACTCATTTGTTTATGCTTTCTTAAAATTTACTACTCATCAGGTTTCTGTTATTCCACCTAACTGTATTTTTTATAAATCCTCTTTGCACAATAGCATGAGGTCATTCTTGTGAGTAGATTATTTAATTTTCATCTTGCATATGTTTGAAATTGCTCTTCATTTCCATTAACAGCTCATGTGAATGGAACTAGTGAAGTAATTCCCACTCTTCTCTTTCTTCTGAAAAAAGTGTGATAATGACCCCGTGTTTACATAGTGTTTTCAACCCTTATATATTTTACAAACTGATAATTACAAGACATTAATGTCTTCAATTTGAATTCACTTACACTAACATTTTTCCCTTAACTTATTATTATGTGGTGCATTTTCAGATGAATTACAAAATATCACAGTAAGAAAGAACACTATGTGACTGTTTCTATGAGGAAAAACAAAACAAACTAACAAAACCCTCAGGTAACCTTATTAAAGTGGGGGAAGGGAGTTGATATAGACAGAACAGAGCTCCCTGAACTGGAATTTGACCAAGCTAAAAGGATTAACAGTCTTCCTTGACCAGAAGGGTACCAAGGGAACTTTAACAAGGAGACACATCTGGCAAACAGGCAGTGCGGAAGCCAAATAATACCATCCTTCATCAGCTCTTAAAATTCCACAGGCCTGGAGAGTGTGGCTAGAAGAGTTTCTAGGAGTGATATTTCACTGTGCTGCAATAGAATGACTGGAGTTATGAGGCCAGAGATAAATCACATTGATGGTCTTATTGAAACAGCCGTGCCTGGAAGGGAGGTGTAGTCTCTTCCCCAGACACAAAACAAGCAAGCTGATGCAAGAAGTGAAGCCTCTTGTGCTCTGGGGACACTTAAGCCTACCTTTGAACGATGACTCTTCTTATGAGGGGAACATGGTTTAATTATGAAAAAAGGATTTTCAGGGCAGATGATACAAATTAAATTTCCTTTTGTATTTGTGTTTATCTGCATGGACATGTTTCTTCAGTCAAGAAAATTTCGGTGTCAAATTTGCATGTATAAAAATGGACCATAAATATAATGAAACTCTCATTTTCATAACTTTTCTCAATTCCAAGAAAATCAAACAGTTTTCCACTCTAAATGTCAGTTAGTTTCTACCTCATCTCTCTGATTGAAATATGCTTTAGTTTTAAAAAGAGAAAGCAAAAGAAAAGAAAAAAGGGGAAAAAACTTAATAAGCGTTTTGGGAGTGGGATTTAATCATCAAGGGATAAGGAATTTAAGCCCCATGGGAGTTTTAGGTTTAAATTCAGCATAGGCTTCTTTTTTTTTTCTTTTTTTTTTTTTTTAATATGTTTTAGGCTTCTGTGAAAGGTCGCCATATGGAGATAAAAGAGCAGATGAAATAAAAAGCAATAAGACAAAACAATAAAACTGTCATTGTTTTCTTGACCTTTTTCAAATGCATTCATCATAGACTATATGGTAAATCTTGTTAGAGCTTTGAAGCTACTGTCGCTCTGAGTGGAATGATCTCTAGCATCCACTTACCAATGGCCCTTTCTGGCAAGGTCAGATAATAAGAGGCCTCTCTCTGAACTGAAACTCTAAGTAACCAGTGACTCAAGGCAGGGATTGTTTACTCTTTATTTTTCACTCTCTGGCAGAGATAACACAGGCCAGGCCAATTTCGGTGCTCCTGTTACTTAGCTTTGTGCGAAGTTATCATGATAACACGCAAAAAGAACAAATGTTACATTTCTCAGCTGTGTGTCATGCAGTGGGAGGAAAGGGCAGAAAGCAAGAAAGAAGCTCCCTTTCTGAAGAAGGCATCCTTCCATTAGCTTCATAAATATAGCAAAAGAGTACAGTTCCTATGTATTACAAGACGATATGTATCATTAAGTTAAAGATGTGCCCAAGTGTTAGTGGCGCTTACTGCAGTTTCTAAACTGAAATGTTTGGCTCTCTGTCCTTTAAGAGGGAGCTACAAGAAGCATATGTTCTTTTCCTGTTGTTTTCCCAGAGCTGGGTAATCCTTCCCAGTAATCATACTTTGATTAAATATGAATTCTGTTCTCAGATCTCTTCCAACATTGATTTTGTTAGTGTTTCTGTTTCATGTAGCTTGTCTTTTAAACAGAAAACACATTTACTTGCTATTGTATATATGAGCTATATTTTTTAAAGTGTCAGATCAGATGCTAGGTGCAGATTCAGAATAATTAACTGCTTGCTACATATAGAGGAGCTTTTGAGGGCAACTGGGGGGAAAGAGGTGTTATTTTCATAATATATGCAGAGCTGCAAGACCATGTTTGAGACATCTGCTAAAAATATCCTTATTTGCAAATGAAATAGTACAAAACCTATGGAGCCAACATATTTTTTATTATTCCTCTGACAGACTAGCTTCTTTCCATCCCAGTTGGGTGGAAGGTTCTCTCTTTTAATGTGCTTGGAATGGCCTAATTCCATGGTGCGATAAAGGCTACAGGAAAATAACTCTATGATGTGAAAATCTCAGAGATATATTTCAGTACGCAGCTTCTACCTTTGATCTATGCTGAATTTTTTTAAGTTTGGAAGAAAAATAGATATTTGCCAGGGGTTGCAGAGGAAGGAAGGTTGCTGATAAGAGTATTTTTTCAGCCTGGAGATCTTTATCAAATTCTATTCTTAATTAAATTCACATAATTCTTCTTGTATTTCCTCCATTGGCACTTTACGATGTCATCCAAGGACTCTAAACTTATCACACATCGACAAAGACCCTTAAGAATACACCTATAAATTCAAATTATACTCACATACAGCCTGCTTATTGCAATTTGTAGTGAGGTAGAAATTCCAAACTTTTCACTCCTAATCTCTTTCCCACCGGTAGAAATTCTTCTTATTATCACTGTCTTGCCTACTTTCTAACTGACCCTTCCAATAGGATTAAGCTGTTCAGGATCTGGCATCTTGAAGAAGATTACTGTCTGGCCTTCATTTATGATTACCATAGAAGATTACGCTTGATAGGAGAGGTTGAGGAAATGAATAATGCCACAGATGTATCTGCTGCTACTCATATTTTTTAACACAGTGAAAAGGAGGTAGAAATACCCAAGAGACAAGACACCGAACTTGGGATCTAGTCTTCATTTAGCACACGATCTGCAGTGCAACAATAAGCAAGCTGGGTCACCTATTGGCAAGCTCTGTCAGATCAGCAAATGTATGTTTGTGTGCTTCCCATGGCAAAGGGGAGCTGAAGCTGGAGGCAACCAAGGGGTATTCTCACTGCATAGGTAATTCATAATAATAAAGTAATGGTGGACAACCTTTTTGATTTGGGGATCAAAACTACCTGATGGCTGGCAATGATTAGAAGAAACCTTTAGTATGTTATATCCAGCACGCTCTGAATACAAATTAGTAGCGGCCCCAAGAAATCAATGAAGGTGCTTTGGTTATAACATTCTCCACATTTATTTTACCCTTTTATGGAGAAAAAAGAATCACCAGGAGTAAATGGGGTTTTATGAATCAGCTATGGATCAGAGTGTTTTGCCAGATAAGTCAAGTAAATAATTTACAGTTTCATACCTTTATATAGCAATGAGTCGGTGGAGTGGTTCCAGCTTAGGAAACTTCACTTGTATCTTTCATTACTTCCTGTATTTCTAGTTATCACCTTAGAAGAGGAAGGATGGATTGTTCATTCTAACAAGCCTCTCCCATAGCGCTTCCAAAAAAGTTACAGGAACTTTTTATAAATGTGTCTGCTCCTGTCGTTATACAACTCTATGATAAATCCCCCTTTGACTTCTGTTACACAAGAGAAGACTTGACACTTTATAGTATTTCAGATTCCTTTTTTGCTGCCTGTGGACATCACCGAGACCTACACTAGTACAACTTGTCAAAAATTAGGTTGATTAAAACAAATTTATGTGCTTTGGAACTGGACTAGCCACAAGCTTGTGATTTGAAATAGCTTTATTCTCCCTACTGGCACCAGTCACAGATTTTCACTTTAATAAGCTAACTACTTTATCTGATTGCCTTCAAATGTGAAACAATACAGCTTTTCCATGTAGAGATTCATTAACTGAATTTTCTGTGATTTCTTTATAAGGCATAGAAATATGAGTATTACATTTTACTATCTAAATGGTTCTGGTGAAAATGAACAATAAGTAATGAGTCCAGTTCAAAAAGATCACATTTTTTGTGTTTTGTTTGTTATGTTTAGCCCCATTAGTCTTTTCAGTAGTTTCTAGTGGGAACCCATGGAATCATATAACTGAAACAAAAGTCTCTGGAAAATTGTTTTCCATCCATTTTTTTCTGATCACAGTCTTTCTCTTTAACAGTTTAAACTTTGTCAGCTATACCAGGTTCATTAAGTCAAACATGGACTTTCATTTCAGAGTTGAAAACTTTGCTATGGTTACAGTACAGTATTCAGCAGTCGGTCACACTTCCTATTTTTGATATTCAGTATGGGGAGGAAGAGGCATCAGATCTTTTCCCCCTTCCCAGCCTGAGCTGCAATATTCAACAACCTGCTTGCTGTAGTAAGTTGCAAATGTCTCTTCAGGCAGGATGTGCCTCACTGTAATGAGCATTGCATGAATATATAGTGGGGTAACTAAACCACAGCCTGGCATTTATTTCTTGTGACTTTTCCCAGTTCTTTACTTGCCTCTCCCATACTTCCTTTTGGAAACCCTAGGCTCTTCTCTCCACTTCTGCCAACCACAGTGCCAAGATGCAGAGCCTCCCTCAGAAATACATGGCCTGCACTTTGCACTCTGGTAAAGCTGCATTAGTACCACTCGATCCCTTTAGTTTGGAAATTAAAACTCTCACATTTACAGCACACTGGATTATAGGGTTAAGAGGACCCTCAGAATTCAATAGTAACATGTTACTGTCAAAAAGACACAGTGCTCAGTATATTGTATAAATGGCCTATGCCAATGAAAGCCATTGGTCAAGACTGAGGCAATCAGGTAGCAGAACTGAAATGTTCTTGACACTGATACAAATAATGATATAATATAAAGAAGCAGGGTTATTATAAAAGTCATTTCATTCGTGTGTGTCAGGAGGCAAGATAAAGTCTCTGTGATAAAGAGACAAATTCCTCTTATGTTGGACTATTACACAGTTGCTCTGAAGAATGGGGTTTTGCATAACATATTCAGAGGTCAGGTACTTAACTGTAGAGGCTAATAGTCTCAGTGTGACTCTCATCAAATAACAGAGGTAAAGGTTTGCCTTTGCAAAACAACGACCCTGTCCTTATGTGCACAAATTTGTCTCTTGTTTGCATTTGAATTGGCAAGAGAAAACCACGTGCAGTCATTGCAGAGTTGGGAGGAAAAAAAAGGGCAAACATTTATTTCCACAACAGCCTGAGTAGTTATCCAACAGAGTCATATTCTGGATATATCAAGTATTATATCAGGGAGATCGAGCAATGAAGATCTTATAAGGGATTTTGTAACAACTAAGTAAGTTTCAAATGCTTGTAAGATTCCTTCTAGTGGTATAGAGAAGGTACACAGAAGAAATCGGAAATCAGACTTTTACACAAATGTTTCTGAGAGCAGTGTAGTAGAGAATACAGGTATTGTTTTTCAGGTTTAAAGTTCCTGAAGGTGTCATTTTCCTTAGGAGATTAAATCTATAAATTCAAAGAGGCAAAGTCAATGGCCAGTAATTCAAGAACCAGATTAAAATGATTAATGACAGTAAAGGGATTGGTAATGTGTGCAGAAAGCCACAGCACAATACATATGTTCTTCTTCATGTGTGTTTCAATTTTGACCAGCTTGATGAATTTTATTTGATTGAGTTACCACAATAACACAGAGAGGAAGGGTAAGTAATTTGTAGCCACAGCCACATGGGTGCTGGCCCTATTTTTCATCAGTACATCTTTTGGTACTTAAGGGACTTGTTCTGCACACATAACAGAAAAACCTAATTGTCTGACATTTTGATATAGTCTCAGCACTAGCATCTTCCAGAGTCTGTATTTTGAGACATGATATCAAATCACACAATTTGCTATATCCCATGGGCTGGAAGATACAATATTTGGAAGCACCCAGGGATAACAGACATTTGCCAGCTGCCTCACTGCCACTGGCAAAATCCTAACAAAATCATTCTTTAATTGAAGAAGTGGTGAGATTGAACAGTGTGGAGCTGTTGCACATAAAGATACAACTTATCCCCAGCTGAATTCCCTTTCTGGGGTTTTGCAGCACCAACAACCCTCTAGTCCATTAACCATGGAGCCAGGTCACCATGCGCTACCCTGCTTAGGCTGCCAAGCACCTGTATACTACAGACATGGAAAGAAGAGGGAGGTGGTGTGCAAGTGGCAGTAGATTATTAAACATGATTTTACTGAAAGAATCACATCACTGCAGTTTCCAAAATGATGAGGATTTCTTCCAAGTGTTAAGCGCATAATTACTTTTCAGAAACTGATTTGAACAATGATCTTTGTGTAAACAAGACATTGACTTGTATTTTGCTAATGACTGTGAATTAGATTTCTTGCTGTTGTTGTGAAAAAAAAGAAAAAGTGATTCCCTTAATTGTACAACACTGCTAGAATATTTGCTGGAATATTTGGACGGAGAAATTTCAGGAGAACATTAAATGATAACAAAAGTTGTTGCTATGCTTTTAATTGCAAACCCGTTAGATACCTGAGTCCCTGCACTTTGAATGTATGTCATATCCACTATTAGTCTCTTAGTTATATAATATGATATTTTAACAAAAGACAGAAAAAAATACAAGAATGTCTGGGATTTTTTTCTTCTTTTCTTCACTGCTTGGTTTCTTGAGAAGTTGAGAATTAGTTATTTCTAGTTGTGACACAATGGCAAGTCTTAGAGATCTCAGTGATAGAAATGCAAGAGAAATGGTGGTAAACAACTTTAAGTTATGACCTTTCACATTAGTGGCCAGAAAATGCCTAATAAAAACGGAGCCTCATATTTATAGTGGAAAATGAAAAAGCAACCAGAGGGAAACAAGGAATAATAGCTTGATGAGAATCAACAGACCAGCTGCAATATGATCAGCCATTTACAAATATTCATCCAAGATCTGGAAACATATATTGGCTTAGCACAGTGGAAAAAACCTTTGCTTTTTCAAGTCAGCAATAAGTAGGAGGCAGTGAACATCATTGCATGCAACTTTAATTTTGTTGTCTTAACTTCTGTAGATCCAAACAGGCCACCACCTGTCAGTCAGCTCTAATTGATACCTAATTTCATCGATAACCATGAATGTTTACTTATTTTGACAACTTAGGGCTGATATTAAAAAAGTGAACGATTTCTTGAAACATACTTTTTTTTTAGTTAGCTGTTACAAATGTAGTAAACATAGTGAAGTTCAGACACCTCTCCCCAAATTAAAATCTAAGATAAAAATACAGAACAGGTAAAAGAGAAGGAATCATGAAAAGGAAGGAGAGTTGCTCAGAAACTAGTAATTATATACATACAGAATCATTGGAACATAGAATAATGTGTGTTGGAAGAAGCCTCTGGAGGTCTCTGGTACAAGCTGCTGCTCAAAGTAGAGCCAGCTTAGATGAGGTTTTTCAGGCCCTTGTCCAGTTGAGTTTTGAATACATCCAAGGGCAGAAATTCTAGAGTCTTTCTTGCTACCTATCGCAGTGTTTGACTACCCATGTGTAATGAGTGTTGTATTTTTTTCCTTACATTGGTATTTCCTTTGTGAAAACTTTTGACTTTTGCCTCTTGTTTGATTGCTCTACATTTCTGAGCCTCTGTCTCCAACTTATTTATATCGTAGGTGTATGAGGTAGCTGAGGAGCAGTAAGACCTTTCTTTAGCACACACTTTTTCATGCTAAAGAATCCTGACTCTCAGCCTGCTATTACATGTCTAGCACTCCAGCCTCCTAACCATTTTTTTGGTCCTTCACTGGATCTACTTCAGTATACCAATCTCTTTCTTTTACTGTGTGTACAAATATATGTATATTTGTATATGCATGTGTGTATTTGGAAATGAGTTGAATGAGTTTGAACATACTTCTTCAGGTGATTAAGTTTCAATTCCACTTTCTGATATACATAATCTACAAATAAAATTCAGTTGGTGAACAACTGCACATTATTAAAATGTGAGCAGATAATTAGAAGCAATCCATTTAAGATGGCTTAATGAGTTATCATGTATCAACAGAGCTACAAAGCTCCCTCCCACATCCACAGAAAATGCAAAACAAGTAATCATGTGTGTTTGGTTGTCCATCTCTGTAAAAAAACCCACATTTTTGGACAGAAGAAATAAAAATTGCTTGCATAGAAGGGCCAAACAATTATGAAATAGATTTTATTTTCTATTTTATGAAGTAGAATTTATATATGTGAAATTTCTAGCTGTTGCCATGTGCTGGATACACATGACAATTTAGCATAACAGTATTTTGAGCTCATACGTTTCTTAGCCTGCTATTGCAACAGTTGGGAATTTCACATGCCCCTGTTACAAGGCGCAGTTAATAGATGTACCTTACTAAGCTTAGGTAATTCAACTATTTGTTATTCTCTTACCATATCCCTCAAAACAGAAAATAAAACAAGATAAAGTTCTCAGACACCATTTCTGTGAAGAGGATGTAAATACTGGTGTAGCGTATGAGGCAGATCATCAAACATAAAATCATCAAGTTTATTTTTATTCTGTCAGCTGTAGATTTATTAAGAAGTGAAAGGGCTAACTCTGATATTGGTGCCTCCCATGTTCTCAGTGCAATTTCTCACTGACTACACTGATCTACAAGGTGAAGAATCAGAAAGACACTGCGGCATGGAGAGCATCCAGTGTATGTGGGCCCGCCCTGTCTTATCCTGTGACTTAAAATAAATGAGGAAGGGACACCTCCCTATTCCTATGCAATTTTATCTGTCTTGGCCACTAAAGGAACATTTTTTTTAATAAAATGTAGATCCATATTTGTTTTAATAAAGGAGCACACTCCTCTTCTTCTTATGGAAAGACTAAAAAATTTGAAGAGATATAATCAAAGACAAAGTAGACTTCAGGATCTATTACAATACTCAAAATCTGCCATCCGTATGTAACAAAAGAACTCTATAACTGGGCAGCATATAAAAGTACATGGCCAATATTTTAAAATACACATCTTTCTACTTTCTTGGGAATCAAGACTGCTTTGCATAAGGTTCCATCCAAGGAGATATTTGGCTCCTTTCTATTGACGTGTCTTTCTCATGCACGATACCAGAAAAGTTTTTTTTAAAAAAATATTTTCAAAACTAGATTGGTTTGCCACAGATCAGAATCTACAGATGCTTTGGTCATGTTCATTTCAGAAACTATAGCCATCAAATTAGTTTGTAATTTCTGACACATTTAACCTGCTAGGTGAAGTTTGTGAGGTGCTTTATTGATGAGTTAATATCTCATTTCTGAGAAATTTTCTTTGTGCTCAGACAACACTCTCCAAATGGCAGAGATGTGAGACAGAAAAGTAAAAGAGCACATACAATTGTGACAGTACTTTTATATTTTCTAATATGATTGTTTAAATTTTCCTATTTCCAATATTCTACTCTTAACTTAAAAGGTTGCTACAAAGAGGGCAGAGACCCTCTCTCTTCACAAGGAGCCAGATGGAGAAGACAAAGGGCAACAGAAACAAGTTATACTGGGAGAGGTTTTGTCTCGTTATTAGAAAGAAAATTTTTGCAGTAAGAACAATCGATCACTGGAACAACCTCTCCAGAGATGTGCTAGAGTCTCCTTCGCTAGAAATTTTCAAGATGTGATTGGACAGGGTGTTAGATAGTCTCATCAAGGCTCCCTTTCCCATGAAAGGTTGGACAAGGTGATCTTTTGAAGTCTCTTCCAACCTGGACTGTTCTGTGATTCTATGATTTATTCTCAGATGTCCATTTTAATACAGACATGGCACATATTTTAACTTTAGTTTCTTTAAAGCTTCCTTTGTTGGCTCAGTAAATTTTTTGACACTAAAATGAGACCATTCTGAAATTGAGGGAAGATTTGTCATTATACAATTTAAATGTAGTCCACAGAGAGAGTCAAGAATCTGTTATCTTTATTTGTAATGAAAGATGCAATACCTGCATAACTGAGTTTCCAGATGATTTTTTTTTTTGTTTTCTATGTCTTAAAAATGAAGTATTTGCACTTGTGTTGGGGTTTTTTTGTGAATCAAAATCCTTCTGGTTGCCAGACTGAATCAAACATTCAGTTTTGTGTCAGTTGAAGAGTAATCTTCCCTTCCAGAAGAGCTGTATTTAGAGTTGGAACTCATGCCATTCATTCCAGTCCATTTTTAAAAAGCAGATTTCATTGTTTATAGAAGTATTCTAGACTCGCTTTCATGGCAAGCAAAAGCAAAACCACCCATTGGTTGAGATTTACAAACTAAAATATTTTAATTCAGAAATGCTGACATATTTTGGTTTTGGCAAGTGTAAATAATATTCTTATGGGTTTTCTGTTCTGTGAAAAGTAGATTACGTATTTGTGGAGAACAGATCAATAAAATAATCATTATTCAATATTTTTAGTTTATTCAAATGAAGTGTTTTTTTGTTTTAAATAGTAAAATATTGAAGCATAACATTGTAATATGTGGAAATGGAATAAGGAAAAAAATACTATGTTTTCATACAAGCATACAAATGTTGTTTGGAAGGAACCTCCTGAGATTGTCTAGTCCAGCCTCCCACTCAATGCAGGGCTATCACCAACATCGCTCTGGCTCAGCCTTTTCTTTTTCTAGCCCGGGCCAGAAAACCTCGAAGAAAAGCAAGGTAACTGGTTCCAGTGCTGCAGTACCCTCCCAGGGAAAAGTTTTTTGTCATGATGAACCTCAACCTCCCCAACTACAGCTTGTAAACTGTGCCCCCTCTGACAGCTTTTAGTACTGCTGAGAACAGTTTGGCATTGTCTTCTTTATATCTGCCCTTCCAGGTGCTGAAGGTAGCTAGCATGTATCTTCCTCTTCAGCAAATTAAACCTAGTACTCTCAAACTGTCCTTGTTGGCTACATTTGAGGCCCTAAACCCTGACTTGACACCCTTGTTTGAAATCTCTATAGAGATCCATCCCATGACCCAGGAAGTCCAACACTGGACACAGTATTCCTTATGCAGCTCAGCATCCTGGTGTAGCCCAGTACACTCTACCAGCAACAGAATCCCTGGAGTGAGCCACAGGAGTGGCTCATACTGCTCTAGATGTCCCCCGTAATACCAAGTCTTTTTCATCATGAGCAATAATTAAACTGTTATTCTCATAGCCTCTACTAGAAAAACAAACAACATTCTTGGAAGCTAACAGTTTGGGTTTTTAAAGGTTTTGGATTTTAAAGTTTTTACCTATACATTTCAGTAAGTCATTTTACAGTGGGTTTTTTGTTCATTTGTTTGTGGGGTGAATACCTTATTGGTATAAGAAACTGTGGATAGTTTTCTCCATTTCTTTTTTTACATTTGACTGAAAGCCGTATTTGAATAGCTTTTACACATGCCTAATCTAGCCATGGTGACTACTGTGAGTGAAACATTTTTCTGTGGTCTGCGGCTGCCAGAAATTGACTTCTTACACCATCAGAAGTGAGAAAAGTCATAACACCTAAATTGAGCAGAACAGCTGAACGGAACAGATTTTAGATATCAAAATTATTTTCTCCATTGCATTCCTATGTAGTTGCGCCTTGATTTTAAGCATTATTGTTTTTGTGACAGATAAGTTAGATGCCCAAACTTGTCAGTTGGCACTGGATCATGAATGCTTAGGAATGAAACCTGGTTTTTTACAGATATGGATAATTGAATTCTTCATTTATCCCAACTTGTTGAAGACCTCGCTAGAGAGAAGTAGAAAAGAGGAATTGCAACTGTTTGTTCCCAACTTGTGCTCATTGTGCTTATAATGATACCTACTTTGGAGAAGTTTTGTGAAGAATTTCTGCAGAGGGTGTTTTACTGGGAGATTTCATATAGCAAATTCGAAGGTCTTTATTTTTTCAACTTTTGTAAAACTCAAGAATGTATAAAATGATGTAGTGTGGAAACTATTACAGTTTCTTCAAAATACAAATAATTCCAAATAAGGAGCTGTAGAAGTCTCTGTTCAGATCCTTAACAGTGGCTTAAAAACACATTGAATGAAAGCAGGGAAGCAGTATAGTTAAACATTTATTTTTCTTTTCAGTTTGGTCAAGAAATGCAGAATGTAATTAATCTCACTGAAGGGCCCGATTTCAGTTTAGGATTATCACCTAAATTTAAGTGTCTACATGAGCATTATGTGTCTAAGGTCCTAGTGTGATCTACAGAGATCGAGTCAGAGCTGTCAATGGAGCCTGCAATTCAGCTCATGCCAATAAAGACATCTAGGGCAGGATGCAGTTGCGTAAGCACTGATTTCTAAAAAGTTTTGATTTGCTTAATGTAGCCATTCAGGGCTGGCAGACATAGCACAGGAGGACCTGTGGAAAATCTGCACACTTTGGGAGAGGGAGCTGGGAACCTTTCCTTATGGGTCCCTTACAACTTGAGATATTCTATGATTCACAGCTGGTCAGTTAAATTCCACTGACTGCATTGAATATGGGTGTAAGTCAAAGCTGTCACGTTTAATACTGTTCGAATTGTCATTGAGTCCCCAGAAAGTTGTAGAAATCCCATAGATCCTGATCATATCTGCCACCCACATCTCCAATACCTGAGAATGTCTCAAATGACAACACTTAATTCTCTGGAGGAACTCCAAGATCTCTCTTGTTCCATAGAAGCCTATATATGTATGCATGCACGCACATTTCTTAATCTAGAGTAGAAGCTCATTCTTGTGGCTTTTAATTTTTTCCTTTTTTTCTTTTTTTTTAATTTGGAGGTATTCTGTACTTTTTTTTTTAATCTCTGTTTAATCCATCTTTCAACTTCAAGACATGCATTAAATACCACAGTGGGGAGAGAGTAGCTATTTACGGTAGACAACGTATTATCTAGGTGAAGTGACTTGCTACATGAATACATTAATTAGCATGAAAAATTAGTGAAGAAGTACAATTTAAATCATATTAATACTTTTGTTTAATTACCCAGATACTCCTCCATGTATATACTGCACTTAAAAACCCCCAAATTAATTTGCTAATTAAAAATTGCATATTTTTAAGTGAAGTCAATATTTTAAAAGTTTAATGACTTCATTTTTCTCACATTTTACTTTGTGAGATTCAAACAGAGGCAAAGTTTAGAAATGAGCCAGCTTATGTGTGACATTTCCAACAGAGCCATTGAATTTTCTTCCGATACTACTTTTTATATTTTGCTAATTGCTTTGGAAAGGCTTTGTGTTCAAGGTAAACAATCAATGAGATCCTCTTTTAATCTGAAGATAACAGCAGTTTCCTTCCTCCTGAAAATGCGTTTAAACTGTGAAGTTGTAAAGGACACAGGATGACAGTTTTTAATGCTTTTGAGTACTGTCGCTTCTTTAGGTAATAGGGTGCCTA